>NW_026962513.1:0-42109 GCF_032445375.1 Bacillus rossius redtenbacheri | reverse complement strand
AGGGGGCGCCACGCAAGGTAAAGGAGGTCGGCAACGTGTGAGCTGGGCCTGCGCCCAGAACGGGACGCGGCACCTGGAACGTTCCTTCGAAATGAGCGGCGATGACCTCCGCCTGCTCCGCAGGAGAGTCAACCTGACGAACGCCAACAGTAAGAGGCGGAATCGTACGGGAGGTAGCCTTGAGCCGACGGATGTAGGTCCACACCGAGCCCGACGTGACAGAAAGTGCCTGGAGCTTCTCAAGTTGGTCCTGAGCCTGCCAACGGTGAATGGCGTGCCGGGCGGCCCTCCTCCAACACTTGTACTGTTCCAAGTCGGCCTCCTGATGCGAGCGTTGCCACCGCTCCCTCGCCCTGTCACGAGTCCTGACAAGCGCACGCAACTCCCGAGGGAACGGGGGGGGGGGGGTACCGACGTGCCGCGGCGGGGTCGCAAAGGGATGGCCTGCTGCGCGGCCGACTTGAGAAGGAGCGTGAAAGAATCCACTGCCTGGTCGAAAGATTGCGCATCACGTGGAACAGCCGTGAGGTCGAGACCATCATCAAGGAGGCGGCGATAGCGAGGCCAGTCAGCACGGCGAAAATCCCAGTGGAGCGGCAAAGAATCCAAAGAGGAAGCCAGCTCAAGAAGAGTACGGACAGGCAAGTGGTCCGAGTCGGACAACGTCACAGCAGCCGTATCAATGAGACTCATAGAAGGAGGCGCGATGAAGAAATCAAGGACAGAAGGAGCATGATCCAGACGAGCAGGCCGGTAAGAGGGCTCCGACGGCGCAAAAATCTGGAGGCCCAGGTGTGACACCAGACGGCCAAGACCCCGTCCCCTGTAGTCGGTCGTCCTACAGCCCCACGAGGTGCTACGGCAGTTGTAATCGCCGGCCATCAGGCAGTTGGCATCCATCTGAAAGAGCGCAGTCAACTCGGCAGCGGGGAAAGGGAGTCTTCGGCCGCATGTAAACCACGATGAAGGTGAAAGACGCACCCGCGCCGGAACACCGAACGGCCGCAGCTTCCACCACCGAGAGATGAGGAACAGAACGGCGATGATGCTTGATGTCCTGCGCACGAGGAGAGCAACGCCGCCACGTGGACCAGAGGAACGATCCGCACGGTGGATGCGGTAGCCAGGTAAGGAGAAGTCATCTGCCGCAGTCAACCAAGTCTCGGTCAGCCCCACCAAGGCAGGCCGGAACTGATGGAGAAGGACCAGCAAGTCAGGTAAGCGTGAGGAGACCGACCGCATGTTCCAGGTAAGAACAGTGTACTGCATGTCAGTGTGTAGGTGGTAAGGCCTCAGAACTGGACGAAAAAGCGCGTTGAACCTGATCCAGGAGTCCAAGTATGATGTCACACTTGGCAGTCCAGGAGCAGGCAGCCTGGGAAAGCGGTGAATCGCAGCCATGACTCGCTTGAACCATGTGCAGATGTCCAGCCGCTTGAAAAAGTCAAGGAGGTCACGAAGAGACTCGGAGTGACTTGGATCTTCAGGGCCAGAGACGGGCGGCGGTTGCTGTGACGGCTGACGCGACGTAGCATCGGCATAAGAGCGGCCTCCAGATCGACGCGATTGCATGCCAGGGGGGATCAACCGCGGAGCTTGTGCGGCAGGAACAGGTGGCTGGCGCTGTTGTTGTCTGGACTCCCTGGCCTGGATGAGACGGAGCCGTTCAGGACATCGCGAATAATTCGCAGGATGTGGGCCCTCGCAGAAAACGCATTTCGGCGGGTCCGACTTAGGGACAGGGCAGGCAGCCGAGGGATGGTCAGCGCCACACCGGACACAGACCGGGTCTTCATCACAGGTATGCGACGAGTGTCCCAGACGTTGGCACCGAAAACACTGGACGGTCCCACCACCACCGCGGAAGGGCTCTATGGTCACGCCGACACCGCCGAGATGGCGAATCTTCATAGCCTCAGCCACCTGAGTGGTGCCCTCCAACACCACCAGGAACAGTGGGTACGGCTCAGGAAAGGCAGAGCGGCTGGCGAGACGAGTCACTTTGGAGTGACGAATGCCGTTCTCCATCAAGGCCCCCGAAATGTGCTCAATCGGCGTGTCTATGTGCAACTTGCGGATGACCACCCTGGCATTCCTGTCCTCAGCGCACGTCCAGGTGTGGAACTTCTCGCCCTTGGACCGCAGCAAGTTGGTCATGGCAAAATGGTCCTCCTTATTTGCCATTTGGAAAGTCGAGGTGGAGTCATAATGCGTGGCAACAAAGGGCTGAGAGAACTTTGCGCGCAGCGCATCCAGTTCCTTAATGGCGTTCGGGGACAAACCGCCCCTGCGCACAATCAACGGCGGTTTCTTGGTGGCACGAGCACCACGAGCCACTCCAGAGTCTGGAGGGCGAAGATCAGTGCCGGGCCGCGCCGGCGGCATTTTCTGCGACGGCGGCGGCGGCCGAGACACGGGAGGCGGGGGCAACTGAGTCGTCGTCGGGCGGCCCTCAGGACCACCGTGCACAGACACCGGAGGCAAGATCAACGGCACGTCCACATGAGAAGGACCAGCAATCTGCGAAGTGTGGACCACAGTAGCAGCACGCTTGGCACGCTTGGCGTAGGCGCGTTGAGGCATGGGCGGCTGCAGGCCGTGTAGGGGCGAAGACGGGGCTGGAGGACGGTCACCAGTTGGAGCAGCAGACCAGTCATACTCGTCGTCCGCCCAAAGGTCAGTCTGACGTTTCCCCAAACGGCCAGAGGAAGTGTCAGGAGCAGGTGGCCCCATCGAGAAGCTCAGAGCGCCGCCGAACTGAAAGTCGGGGGCACGAGAGGGGTCGAAAATACCAGGCTGCGCGGAAGCAGGGAGGTCCTGTAATGGCGCCGTGGCGTCAGGCCGCGTAGACAAGTTGGGTGCAGAACAAGGGACGGCAGCACCATGGCCAGCGCGAGACACGGAGGCTTCCTGCAGCGGCGACGAGAACATGTCGGCAGAAGAAACAGCAGGCAACCGCGCAGAGTGGTCAGAAGAGGGCAGAACAATCGGCGGCGGCAGCATGCCAGACTCAGGCGCGGCTGACCGAGGCTGCGAAAAAGGCGTCAAATCGGGCCCAGGGAGACCATGCGAAGCAGAGGGCGAAGCAGGGCGAACAGCGGCAGACACAGAGGCCTGGCCGAGTGGCAGAGATGAGCAGGTGTCAGAATCAGCAGGCACCCCACTGGCAAGAGTGGAGGCATAATAGGGGCCAGGCTGCGAGTAAAGGCTCGAAGCAGACATGGCCGAGGCAGAAATCGGGGCGGAACAAACAGTAGTCGTAATCGTGGTGGTGGTCAAAGAAACCAAGCTGGAGGAAGTAGCAGGAGGCCGCATGCCATAGCAAGCTGCGGCAGGCTGCTTGGTAACCAAAAGTTCCTCTTCGTGGTCGGAGCTCACTCGCGAAGACTGAGAGTCAACATCATCAGTGCTTGTTGCACTCGCCTGCGAGGAGCCTGTAGGAGCTGGGGGGGTCGGCTTCATTCGGCGCCAACTGCGGCCTTGGCCGGGGTCATCTTTGGTATAGGTGATTTTCGCCCTGCGAACTGTGGAGTCGCGAGGGCGGTCAGAAAGTCGGTCAGATTTGCGAAATTTATCTGCCATAATGGAGACAGAAAACACAATATAAATCAGCAAACTGGATTAAATATACTATCAAGATATGCAAAGGACGAAAACAAAACATAAAGACCGATGGTTGCACAAAAGCAGCGAAATCAGCGAGAAGACCGCGCGAGGCGAGACAAGCAGTTGCAAAAGCCGCCACTAGATGGCAGGGAGCAGCAAAAGAAATGCGCGCGCACAGGCAGCGCGCGAGCAGACATTGCGGACAGCAAGAAGTAGCGAGTTGAGCATCAGGAGAGACAGTAAGCGAAAAAACGGCGGAATAATGGAGCAGCAACAAGAAACAGAAAAACAAAAGGCGACACAGCATCATCAGACAACTGCGCGCAGGAAGAAAGGCGAGCGGCGAATTCGGCACATCGCGAACAGCAGAAGAAACAGAGCGAGTTCGCGGAATGGGCGCCAGGCGGCAGCACAGTGCGAAGACGGTGCTGCCGCGCGGTGGTGAGAAACGGAACTTAGTGAGAAATAATGGTAATCGTCGGAGTGTGTAAAATGAAAACTGAAAACTGAAAAGGGAGGAAGTTTGGATCCTATTCGATCCCCTGGTATAATCTGTACTTACTGTTGTCCCTAACTATTCTCTTTGAATATCATGCTCAACCGCTTACTTCAAGCCCTTTGTCCGCAATTGTAGCCACGAGCCAGGTAAGTATGCTGCGCAGTGTTTCGCTTTTCTATTTCACTTGGAGCTCGGACCACCTCATCAACGTGTTTTGAGGTTATGTACTTCTACCTCCGAAACAGCTCTTTCCCCAGACATAACACTCCCGTGCCAGTTCATCACACTACATGACAGTACACACCAACAATGCAAATACAATTTCTTCCTACAACTGCCCGTTTCTACTCGCACCTCGTTTCCTTTGTTTCTGTACCCACGGCGACGGTCGACCGCCGCGTGCATTTGGTTACCCCGTTTGCCGCGTGGCGGCACTTGGTTACACCGTTTGCCGCGTGGCGGCACTCGGGTCGTCGCGTCCGCCTCGGCAAAAAGGCGGGCACCACGGCACAGTCGAGAGGGGAACTTTTTTCCATTAGCAACATACCTAGGGTTTCACGAAATATCGAGTGCCGTGTCCCACGAGGCGATTTTCGGACGATTCGCGGCTTCAGGCTGCACGACCGTACGCTATTTTCACCATTAGTGGTGGTCCGCACATTTTTCCTATATAGTCCGGATTTTCAAAGTTTCAACCGTGCTCTGGTTTCCCTTCAAACGCATAAATCTTTCGCCTTTTACTAAAGATTTCCGTGGAGGGGAACATTTGATGAGTCTTTAAACAATTTTTTGTTGTGCCCAGTGTTTACACACTGGGCCGGTTACCGTTAAACCACTGGGCCCGGGGGTGAGGCGGGGAGGGGGAAATCTGAAAAATCGAATTGGACAAGTATCGTTCATGGGAATTTTTTTTTTCTTTTTTCAACTATTACCATGCACAATTACGTACCTTCCTTCCGCACTTTCAAGACGGTGGGGTTGTTCGCCAAGGCACCGTAAACTTGAGACCTACGAATGCATTACATACCATACACAGATGAAAAAAAAAAAAAAAATTACACTTCACTGTACATAATTCTTAACACTACTTCACAACTACTAAGTTGAAATTTTTTCACCGGGACAGCGCGAACGCAGTCCCGACTACCAAAAATTACGCGCCCGAGTTACCCACATTTGGGGTAATCGCAGAGGTCAGCTCAACCGAAGTGCAAGGGAAGAGCCTCACCCTGGGGGAACCCCCTGCTTGATCAGGGTAGCCCCTACGCCAGGTAAGTATGCTGCGCAGTGTTTCGCTTTTCTATTTCACTTGGAGCTCGGACCACCTCATCAACGTGTTTTGAGGTTATGTACTTCTACCTCCGAAACAGCTCTTTCCCCAGACATAACACTCCCGTGCCAGTTCATCACACTACATGACAGTACACACCAACAATGCAAATACAATTTCTTCCTACAACTGCCCGTTTCTACTCGCACCTCGTTTCCTTTGTTTCTGTACCCACGGCGACGGTCGACCGCCGCGTGCATTTGGTTACCCCGTTTGCCGCGTGGCGGCACTTGGTTACACCGTTTGCCGCGTGGCGGCACTCGGGTCGTCGCGTCCGCCTCGGCAAAAAGGCGGGCACCACGGCACAGTCGAGAGGGGAACTTTTTTCCATTAGCAACATACCTAGGGTTTCACGAAATATCGAGTGCCGTGTCCCACGAGGCGATTTTCGGACGATTCGCGGCTTCAGGCTGCACGACCGTACGCTATTTTCACCATTAGTGGTGGTCCGCACATTTTTCCTATATAGTCCGGATTTTCAAAGTTTCAACCGTGCTCTGGTTTCCCTTCAAACGCATAAATCTTTCGCCTTTTACTAAAGATTTCCGTGGAGGGGAACATTTGATGAGTCTTTAAACAATTTTTTGTTGTGCCCAGTGTTTACACACTGGGCCGGTTACCGTTAAACCACTGGGCCCGGGGGTGAGGCGGGGAGGGGGAAATCTGAAAAATCGAATTGGACAAGTATCGTTCATGGGAATTTTTTTTTTCTTTTTTCAACTATTACCATGCACAATTACGTACCTTCCTTCCGCACTTTCAAGACGGTGGGGTTGTTCGCCAAGGCACCGTAAACTTGAGACCTACGAATGCATTACATACCATACACAGATGAAAAAAAAAAAAAAAATTACACTTCACTGTACATAATTCTTAACACTACTTCACAACTACTAAGTTGAAATTTTTTCACCGGGACAGCGCGAACGCAGTCCCGACTACCAAAAATTACGCGCCCGAGTTACCCACATTTGGGGTAATCGCAGAGGTCAGCTCAACCGAAGTGCAAGGGAAGAGCCTCACCCTGGGGGAACCCCCTGCTTGATCAGGGTAGCCCCTACGCCAGGTAAGTATGCTGCGCAGTGTTTCGCTTTTCTATTTCACTTGGAGCTCGGACCACCTCATCAACGTGTTTTGAGGTTATGTACTTCTACCTCCGAAACAGCTCTTTCCCCAGACATAACACTCCCGTGCCAGTTCATCACACTACATGACAGTACACACCAACAATGCAAATACAATTTCTTCCTACAACTGCCCGTTTCTACTCGCACCTCGTTTCCTTTGTTTCTGTACCCACGGCGACGGTCGACCGCCGCGTGCATTTGGTTACCCCGTTTGCCGCGTGGCGGCACTTGGTTACACCGTTTGCCGCGTGGCGGCACTCGGGTCGTCGCGTCCGCCTCGGCAAAAAGGCGGGCACCACGGCACAGTCGAGAGGGGAACTTTTTTCCATTAGCAACATACCTAGGGTTTCACGAAATATCGAGTGCCGTGTCCCACGAGGCGATTTTCGGACGATTCGCGGCTTCAGGCTGCACGACCGTACGCTATTTTCACCATTAGTGGTGGTCCGCACATTTTTCCTATATAGTCCGGATTTTCAAAGTTTCAACCGTGCTCTGGTTTCCCTTCAAACTGCTCTTAGGTGCTACTCTGAGTGGTTTGCAGGGATTTCCTTAGTTAATTCGAGTTTTCCTCGCGTGCTTTTATAATCCGACCAGTCGTTTCTGGTGCGAAGACTTGCTGCTGGGTGCATATCCGGATCTGGTAACTCTCAGCAGCAAGCAACAGGGTCCCCCCCTGGGCATTGCTGGGGGGACTCTGCAGAAATAAATTCAACCCTCGGGTTCCACTAATTATTATTTTATTTTTATTTACAAGTTCTACTCAGCATCACTCCTATTATATTCACTCCATCTTCTTCCACCTTTAACTGACTGCTGACTGCTGCTGCTGCTTCCTGGGGCTGTCACCAGGTGGCCGAGAAGAGTAGTTCCTCCCAGGTGTGGCTCTTGGCCTGCCGACTTGATTGTTTCTCGTCGGCATGGCCGAGGGGGGGTCCGGGGAGGACCCGCCCCTGGGGGACTCCGACTTTGAGGGCCGACTCCAACCGCCATTGAGGGACTACACCAGGCCTCCTGGTGGCCACCGAGACCGGACGGGTGCCTCGGGCGATGCTGGAGCAGAGGGATGCTCGCCGCCCCCCACCCCCAGCCAGACCGGGATCCGCACCCAGGAGCGCTGCACGAAGGTGTCGGAGTCCAAGCATCACCAGATGGTGCCACCTGGCTTCTGCTCCGACACCCCCTTCACCCCGGACGTCACCATGGCAGCAACCCTCACCACCACGACCACCACCATGACGACCACGACAGTTTGCACTTTCACCCCCTCTGCTTCTCACCCCATCTCCTCACCATTCTCAGCCCCTTCCCCCTCACTGCCACTCATCCCTGTCGAGCCTGCGGCCCCCCGGGACGTGCCGATGGACACCGGCTTCAGCCTCCCCCGCCGGACGGTGAAGCGGCCGAGGATGGGGCGCGCCGAGGACCGCACCTCCATCTCCAACCGGTTTGGCGCCCTCGAGCTCGACTCCGCCGGCGAGGAGGGGACCTCGTCCCGGGACTCGTCACCTGCACCATCCACGTCATCCCGCATCTCACACCTCACCCGCCGCACCACCCCCCGACCGACTACGACCGCCGCGACTCAGCCATCGACCTCCGCTGCTCGTCAGCCGTCGCCTCGACCATCCACCTCCGCATCTGCACCTGGACCCCGCACCCGGCCTCCCACCCAACCTGCTGCCGCCCCCGCATCTGCCTCCGCCGCCGCCACCGTCAAGCCTACCCGCATGCCGCCCATCGGCTGCCGCCTCCCCATCACCACCAGCCCCTTCACCCTGGCCCAATCGTTTCAGTCGCTCCTTTCTGGCAAGCTATCCATCACCTCCGTCGACGGCCGCACCTCCTTTTACACTTCTAACGCCGCTGATCACACCTTCCTATACAACCACCTCACCCAGCTCGGCCATCAGCCTTTCACGCACCTGCGACAGGACGAGAAGGGGGACCGACTCGTCCTGAAGCGTCTCCCACTCACCACTACCCCCGAGGAGGTGCACGCCGCCCTCCTCGACCTGGACCTACCCGTTGCTTCCGTCACTCCGCTCCGCGTCACCGACACCGCCACGACCCGTCCGTTCCTGGTTAATACTCACCACCTGGGGGAGGCAGCTCCCTTCCTGGCTCTACGCTCCCTGGGCTGCTGGGTGGTCTCCGTCGAACGCTATCGTGGCAGCGGGCGGGTCCCGCAGTGTTACCGGTGCCAGCAGGCCGGCCACCCATCCACACGCTGCGAGAGGCCGGTGGCCTGTTTCAAGTGTGCCGGGCCCCACCGGTCCCGCGAGTGCACATCGACGACTCCGAAGTGCGTCAATTGCGGCGAGGCGCACTTCGCGACTTCCATGGACTGCCGGGTGAACCAGGCCTACCTCAGACGCCACCCCCCCCGACAACAGCCTGAGGCCACCCCGGCACCGCGACCGCGACCGCCAAACTTGACCGACGCTCGTGCCTTTCCCGCCGTCACCTCCAACGCCTGGACTCGGCGCGGTTCCGCCGCCGCCACCCTGTTCCCCTCCCGCGACGGGCCATCTCCATCTGCACCTCAGGACCCCTCATCTCACCGACCGGACGCTGACGACACTTCATTCACCACGATCATACGTGACCTCATCCAGCTGTTTCGGCAGTACTTTCCCTTCATTCGCCGCACCCTGACCGCCCTGTCCCATGCCAAGTCCCCTTCGGAGAGATTCGAGGTGCTCCTCCAAGCGCTTCTGGGTCTCTTCGATGGATCCCCCGCCGCCCCTTAAGCTCCTAGTCTGGAACGCCTTTTCTTTGCTCCCTAAGCTTCTCGACTTCCTTCACCTCGTCGACGAGCACTCACCCGATGTCGTGTTCCTATCAGAGACCTGGCTGACCCCCGCTGTACCCCTCCGCGTCCCGGGATATGCCGTCCACCGCTCCGACCGTGATGGTCGGGGGGGTGGGGTGGCACTCCTGGTGCGCGACACCTTCACCCATCACCGCCGACACATTCCACCTTCACCCGCGACTGAGGCTGTGGCCGTGCGCCTGTTCGGACAGCCCTACTCCCTGACTCTAGTCTCCGTGTATCTCCCACCCCAATTTGCCTTCCCCTCTGCCGCCGTTGTCGCCCTCGGTCGGCTCGATGCCCATGTCGTGCTGGCCGGGGACTTCAACGCCACCCATCCCTACTGGGGCTGCGTCGCGGCCAACCGCCGAGGCAGCTCCCTCCGTCAGCTCCTCCGGCGTACTAACCTCTCCATCTGCGCCCCCGCCACCCCCACATTCTTCCCCGCTCAGCACCACCGTCATCCCAGTATCATCGACCTCGCCCTCACCACACCGCTCCCCATCATCTCTGGTCTCACCACGCTCACCGCCGGGGCCTCGGATCACCTGCCCGTCCTCGGCTCCCTTCACTTCTACCCCCATTCCAACCCGCACCTTCCCCGCTTCGACTTCCGCAACGCCGACTGGAATGGGTTCCAGACCACCCTCTCATCATCACTCGACCTCACCCTCCCCTTCGACACCCCCGACCGTCTCGACGCCAACGTCGTGTCATTCACCCGGGCCGTCTCTGCGGCCGCCTCCGCTCACATTCCGCTGGCCACTCCAAGTACCCGCATCACCCCCTTCCCGCCTTACCTGCGTGACGCCGTGGTCCTGCGCGACCGCTTCCGCGGCCTGTGGCAGGCCAACCGGTCCCCGTTGACACGGATGGTGTTCCTCCTGCTGCGGGGCCGGTGCCGCCGGATGGTCGCGGCGTGGAAGGCGCATTTGGAGACCCGGCGTCTCGGCTCCCTCGCCTCTGCATCCGGCTCTCTGTGGACCTACGTCCGGCGCCTCCGATCGGTCCCCACCACTATTCCCCCACTCACCCACCCGGCCGGGGTGGCGGAGACTGCCCCTGAGCGATCGGAGGCGGTCGCTGCCTATCTCGCGACCACGTTTGCCTCCGCTGACCCCCCCACCCTCTCCTCCGAGTCTTCGGACGACGGGGACACACCCCCCCCCCCTCGCACATCACGTCACTCTGCCCGTTCTTCCGGACTCTCTGCCATTCCCTCTCGCCACGCCATCGGAGGTGCGCACACTCCTCCTCCGTCTCAAGCCCCCTTCTGCCCCCGGTTCCGACTCTCTGCCTGCACCCGTCCTCCGTGCTCTTCCTCGGAAGGCGACGGTCTTCCTTACCCGCATCATCAACGCGATGTTCCTTCTCTGTCATTTCCCCACCCCTTGGAAAGTGGCCATTGTCTCACCCATACCCAAACCCGGGAAGCCCCCTTCCCTACCATCATCGTACCGCCCCATTTCTCTTCTACCCATCATCTCTAAGGTCGCAGAGCGGACCATTCTCACACGCCTTCTCCTTCACGTCAACCTCTTGCATCTTCTCCCCCATCACCAGTTCGGTTTCCGCAAACGTCACTCCACCTCCCACGCCATCGCCCGTGTGGAGGTGCTGGCTGTCCAAGGTTTCGCACGGCGCCAACACACGGGCATGGTGCTTCTGGACCTTGCCCGGGCATTTGATTCCGTGCCCCATTCACAACTCATTCACCGTCTCTCCGCCACCGACCTTCCACCTCATCTCATACGCCTCATCTGCTCGTTCCTGGGGGGTCGTACCTTCCGGGTTCGGGTGGAGGGCGAACTCTCCGACCCCCGTCACATCATGGCCGGCGTCCCCCAGGGCGCCATCCTTTCACCCCTTCTCTTCACCCTTCACATCGCCGACCTGCAACCACCACCTGGCACTCACCTGGTTCAGTACGCCGATGACACTTGCCTCCTCGCTTCCTCCGTCTCCGAGCGGATGCTCGGCGGCCGCCTGAGCCGCGGGCTCACATCACTCTCTACTCAGTTCCTCGCGCACGGCATCGGGCTGAACTGCTCGAAGACCCAATCCATTCTCTTCTCACGCATCCACCCACGCCAGGACCACCCCCCACGAGTTTCCAGCACTGCCATCCCCTGGTCACCCGAGGTCCGCTATCTGGGGGTGACCCTGGACAGTACCTTCACTTTCATCCCGCACCTTGCTTCCATGAAGACTCAATCCAGGGCGGTCTTGGCGCAGCTGGCACCGATACTGCGACCCTCATCTGGCACCCCCCTCCCGGTTCGCATCACCGCATTTCATTCCTACGTCATCCCACGCTTCACCTACGCATCCCCCGTGTGGGTTCATTCATCCCGTTTCAACCTTCGCCCCATTACCCGCACCTACTTCCTGGGGATTCGTCTCCTTCTCGGACTCCCCCGCGCCACCTCCAGGCTGACTCTCCTGGCAGACTCCGGCCTGCCCCACCTTCACCCTCTCCTTCGCTCCATGACTACTTACTTCCTACGCCGATGCCGACGCAGCGACAACCCCCTCATCCTTCAACTTGCGGAGCCGCTGCCTCCTGCACCCCACCCACGACGACCGCTCTTTTCGACTGACCACTTACGCGACGACTCCGACGACGACGCTGACGACGTCCCGGCGGCCGGTGGGCCCGGTAGATGACGACGTAGACCTCCACGTCCACCGGTAGCCTCCGCGGACCCGCCACCATAGTTCACCATCTACATCGCCACTCCGTCTTCTTCCCATCGTCATCAGCATCGCCGTTTTCTCCGCGCGGCCTCCATCAGCTGCGCGGCTCCTGGATCAGCATCTCTTCACCCCCAGCAGTCCCTCACCCCCCCTCCACCCAACAAGTAGCCGGGACCTTCAAGAACCTCCGTGTTGGCGGGGTCCAGCATCGTCATGTTCTTCATCTTTGTGTTTATGTTCTGTACAGTGTTCTTGTCAACTGCCTTGTATGTATCTTTATGTATTAAATGATGTTTTTGTGTGAAAAAAAAAAAAAAAAAAAAAAAAAAAAAAAAAAAAAAAAAAAAAAAAAAAAAAAAAAAAAAAAAAAAAAAAAAAAAAAAAACTAAAGATTTCCGTGGAGGGGAACATTTGATGAGTCTTTAAACAATTTTTTGTTGTGCCCAGTGTTTACACACTGGGCCGGTTACCGTTAAACCACTGGGCCCGGGGGTGAGGCGGGGAGGGGGAAATCTGAAAAATCGAATTGGACAAGTATCGTTCATGGGAATTTTTTTTTTCTTTTTTCAACTATTACCATGCACAATTACGTACCTTCCTTCCGCACTTTCAAGACGGTGGGGTTGTTCGCCAAGGCACCGTAAACTTGAGACCTACGAATGCATTACATACCATACACAGATGAAAAAAAAAAAAAAAATTACACTTCACTGTACATAATTCTTAACACTACTTCACAACTACTAAGTTGAAATTTTTTCACCGGGACAGCGCGAACGCAGTCCCGACTACCAAAAATTACGCGCCCGAGTTACCCACATTTGGGGTAATCGCAGAGGTCAGCTCAACCGAAGTGCAAGTTTTTTTTTTTTTTTTTTTTTTTTTTTTTTTTTTTTTTTTTTTTTTTTTTTTTTTTTTTTTTTTTTTAGTTAGGATGACTTTATTCATCCCGGAAAGACATGTACACTTTACAATAAAGTACACAAACAGACACTGTACACAAACTTAACCCAACGGTTAGCCCGTTCCTTTAAGCATATACATCAACTTAACAATAATGAGCATACATAATACATTACACAAAACAACACAGCAATGCTACAGGGAAAATAATAAAAACCCTGCGTTAATCATAAAATTACAGTACAGCAAAATAAAAGGAACAAGTGAATAATAAAGGTTAAATATTACAATACAGAAAACACGGCAGTAATTAACAATGCATAACTAGGCGAATACAGTTACAGTAGCAAATGGACAGCACACTCAATATATTTAACAAAATACGAAACCGGCGCGACGGAGGGGCACACCAACACAGGTTCTTCGCCGACACGGCGGCCACTCAACACAAAACACAGGTTCTTCGCAGCACGGGCCGCAGCTTCGCTCACGAGAGCAGTAGACACAAACAGAGGTTAAAACGGACAGGCCATGACGCGAGCACAACACTGCAGGACACCACACTGCACAGAGACGGTGGAGGGCAGCAGGCGGCAGCACACGAGGGCTATGGAGGGCGTTCGAGGCTGAAGTCTCGGAGACGCCGATGGGGGTGCCAGACGGTCGGGTCGTAGTCGGCCAGAGACGAGACGAGGGGGTTGTGGTGGCGCGGCGTGCGGGAGTAGAAGTTCCGAGCCAGCGACGTGACGAGATCGCCGGGATGAGGAGAGCCGGTGAACTCGTACAGCTCCGGAAGAGGCGTGCGGACGGAACGGCCGGCGACGAAGCGGAGGCAGAAGTTGTAGGTGGAGGCGATAGGCCGGAAACAGAACTTGGGCACGTAGGCCCACACCACGGCACCGTACAACAGAACCGGAAGGACGAGCGTGCGCCAAAGGAAAAGACGGAGGTCCAGTTCGATGGAGCTGACCGGCAAGAGAACGGAGCGGACGGCACGAAGAGCGGTGCGTGTCCGAGCGGCCAACTGACGAACGTGGTCGTGCCAGGTCAAAGTGCGGTCGAGATGGAACCCAAGAATGCGCACATTGTCGGACCAGGCGATAGGCGAGCCGCAAAGCGTGAGGGGCGCGGGCGGACGTTTCCGACGCTTGGTGAAGAACAGAGCCGTGGACTTAGCAGCATTGGCGGAGACCCCCCAGCGCGAGAAATAGTCCTGCAGAACGTTGAGGCCCAGCTGTGCACGCGCACGCAGAAGATAAGCGTCCGTGCCAGAAGCGAGCAAGGTCGTGTCGTCAGCGTATTGTACGATCTGAGTGTTCGGAACAGCAGGAATGTCGGAAACGTACAGCGCGAACAACATGGGGCTGAGCACGGACCCCTGAGGAACGCCGGTGGTGATGTCCCGCGTGGTGGAGAGTGACGAGGCGACCCGCACCTGAAACGTCCGAGCCTGAAGCGCGCTGTGGAGGATGGTGAGCAGCCGCTCGGACAGACCAAAGGAGCGCAATTTGTGAAGGAGCGCCGGATGTTGAATGGAATCAAAGGCCTTTGCCAAGTCCAAGGAGATTAACATGGAGTGCTCAGACCTATTGAAACCCGCTGTGATCTTGTCGACGAGGAGCGCAACAGCGTGCATGGCCGAGTGCCGCTTCCGGAAACCAAATTGATGGTCAGGCAACAACTGCAGGACGTCGACGGCCACGCGAAGACGGGACAACAACACTTGCTCCGCCACCTTCGACAGGATCGACAAGAGCGAAATGGGGCGATAGGAAGCCGGAAAATGACGCAGTTGATCCTTCTTCAGCACCGGGACCACAACAGAGTGCTTCCAGGAGGTCGGAAAGTGGAGCAGCAAGAAGATAGCATTAATGAGGACGGTCAGGTAGACGATTCCTTTCCTGGACAACGAAGTAACCAGTCGTGGAGGAATGCCGTCGTGTCCAGGAGCCGCAGAGAGGCGCACAGTCTTCAAGATCTTCCCGACCTCTTTGGGCGTTGTGAGCATCCACCCCTCAACAGGAGGGGGCGCCACGCAAGTAAAGGAGGTCGGCAACGTGTGAGCTGGGCCTGCGCCCAGAACGGGACGCGGCACCTGGAACGTTCCTTCGAAATGAGCGGCGATGACCTCCGCCTGCTCCGCAGGAGAGTCAACCTGACGAACGCCAACAGTAAGAGGCGGAATCGTACGGGAGGTAGCCTTGAGCCGACGGATGTAGGTCCACACCGAGCCCGACGTGACAGAAAGTGCCTGGAGCTTCTCAAGTTGGTCCTGAGCCTGCCAACGGTGAATGGCGTGCCGGGCGGCCCTCCTCCAACACTTGTACTGTTCCAAGTCGGCCTCCTGATGCGAGCGTTGCCACCGCTCCCTCGCCCTGTCACGAGTCCTGACAAGCGCACGCAACTCCCGAGGGAACGGGGTACCGACGTGCCGCGGCGGTCGCAAAGGGATGGCCTGCTGCGCGGCCGACTTGAGAAGGAGCGTGAAAGAATCCACTGCCTGGTCGAAAGATTGCGCATCACGTGGAACAGCCGTGAGGTCGAGACCATCATCAAGGAGGCGGCGATAGCGAGGCCAGTCAGCACGGCGAAAATCCCAGTGGAGCGGCAAAGAATCCAAAGAGGAAGCCAGCTCAAGAAGAGTACGGACAGGCAAGTGGTCCGAGTCGGACAACGTCACAGCAGCCGTATCAATGAGACTCATAGAAGGAGGCGCGATGAAGAAATCAAGGACAGAAGGAGCATGATCCAGACGAGCAGGCCGGTAAGAGGGCTCCGACGGCGCAAAAATCTGGAGGCCCAGGTGTGACACCAGACGGCCAAGACCCCGTCCCCTGTAGTCGGTCGTCCTACAGCCCCACGAGGTGCTACGGCAGTTGTAATCGCCGGCCATCAGGCAGTTGGCATCCATCTGAAAGAGCGCAGTCAACTCGGCAGCGGGAAAGGGAGTCTTCGGCCGCATGTAAACCACGATGAAGGTGAAAGACGCACCCGCGCCGGAACACCGAACGGCCGCAGCTTCCACCACCGAGAGATGAGGAACAGAACGGCGATGATGCTTGATGTCCTGCCGCACGAGGAGAGCAACGCCGCCACGTGGACCAGAGGAACGATCAGCACGGTGGATGCGGTAGCCAGGTAAGGAGAAGTCATCTGCCGCAGTCAACCAAGTCTCGGTCAGCCCCACCAAGGCAGGCCGGAACTGATGGAGAAGGACCAGCAAGTCAGGTAAGCGTGAGGAGACCGACCGCATGTTCCAGGTAAGAACAGTGTACTGCATGTCAGTGTGTAGGTGGTAAGGCCTCAGAACTGGACGAAAAAGCGCGTTGAACCTGATCCAGGAGTCCAAGTATGATGTCACACTTGGCAGTCCAGGAGCAGGCAGCCTGAAAGCGGTGAATCGCAGCCATGACTCGCTTGAACCATGTGCAGATGTCCAGCCGCTTGAAAAAGTCAAGGAGGTCACGAAGAGACTCGGAGTGACTTGGATCTTCAGGGCCAGAGACGGGCGGCGGTTGCTGTGACGGCTGACGCGACGTAGCATCGGCATAAGAGCGGCCTCCAGATCGACGCGATTGCATGCCAGGGGGGATCAACCGCGGAGCTTGTGCGGCAGGAACAGGTGGCTGGCGCTGTTGTTGTCTGGACTCCCTGGCCTGGATGAGACGGAGCCGTTCAGGACATCGCGAATAATTCGCAGGATGTGGGCCCTCGCAGAAAACGCATTTCGGCGGGTCCGACTTAGGGACAGGGCAGGCAGCCGAGGGATGGTCAGCGCCACACCGGACACAGACCGGGTCTTCATCACAGGTATGCGACGAGTGTCCCAGACGTTGGCACCGAAAACACTGGACGGTCCCACCACCACCGCGGAAGGGCTCTATGGTCACGCCGACACCGCCGAGATGGCGAATCTTCATAGCCTCAGCCACCTGAGTGGTGCCCTCCAACACCACCAGGAACAGTGGGTACGGCTCAGGAAAGGCAGAGCGGCTGGCGAGACGAGTCACTTTGGAGTGACGAATGCCGTTCTCCATCAAGGCCCCCGAAATGTGCTCAATCGGCGTGTCTATGTGCAACTTGCGGATGACCACCCTGGCATTCCTGTCCTCAGCGCACGTCCAGGTGTGGAACTTCTCGCCCTTGGACCGCAGCAAGTTGGTCATGGCAAAATGGTCCTCCTTATTTGCCATTTGGAAAGTCGAGGTGGAGTCATAATGCGTGGCAACAAAGGGCTGAGAGAACTTTGCGCGCAGCGCATCCAGTTCCTTAATGGCGTTCGGGGACAAACCGCCCCTGCGCACAATCAACGGCGGTTTCTTGGTGGCACGAGCACCACGAGCCACTCCAGAGTCTGGAGGGCGAAGATCAGTGCCGGGCCGCGCCGGCGGCATTTTCTGCGACGGCGGCGGCGGCCGAGACACGGGAGGCGGGGGCAACTGAGTCGTCGTCGGGCGGCCCTCAGGACCACCGTGCACAGACACCGGAGGCAAGATCAACGGCACGTCCACATGAGAAGGACCAGCAATCTGCGAAGTGTGGACCACAGTAGCAGCACGCTTGGCACGCTTGGCGTAGGCGCGTTGAGGCATGGGCGGCTGCAGGCCGTGTAGGGGCGAAGACGGGGCTGGAGGACGGTCACCAGTTGGAGCAGCAGACCAGTCATACTCGTCGTCCGCCCAAAGGTCAGTCTGACGTTTCCCCAAACGGCCAGAGGAAGTGTCAGGAGCAGGTGGCCCCATCGAGAAGCTCAGAGCGCCGCCGAACTGAAAGTCGGGGGCACGAGAGGGGTCGAAAATACCAGGCTGCGCGGAAGCAGGGAGGTCCTGTAATGGCGCCGTGGCGTCAGGCCGCGTAGACAAGTTGGGTGCAGAACAAGGGACGGCAGCACCATGGCCAGCGCGAGACACGGAGGCTTCCTGCAGCGGCGACGAGAACATGTCGGCAGAAGAAACAGCAGGCAACCGCGCAGAGTGGTCAGAAGAGGGCAGAACAATCGGCGGCGGCAGCATGCCAGACTCAGGCGCGGCTGACCGAGGCTGCGAAAAAGGCGTCAAATCGGGCCCAGGGAGACCATGCGAAGCAGAGGGCGAAGCAGGGCGAACAGCGGCAGACACAGAGGCCTGGCCGAGTGGCAGAGATGAGCAGGTGTCAGAATCAGCAGGCACCCCACTGGCAAGAGTGGAGGCATAATAGGGGCCAGGCTGCGAGTAAAGGCTCGAAGCAGACATGGCCGAGGCAGAAATCGGGGCGGAACAAACAGTAGTCGTAATCGTGGTGGTGGTCAAAGAAACCAAGCTGGAGGAAGTAGCAGGAGGCCGCATGCCATAGCAAGCTGCGGCAGGCTGCTTGGTAACCAAAAGTTCCTCTTCGTGGTCGGAGCTCACTCGCGAAGACTGAGAGTCAACATCATCAGTGCTTGTTGCACTCGCCTGCGAGGAGCCTGTAGGAGCTGGGGGGGTCGGCTTCATTCGGCGCCAACTGCGGCCTTGGCCGGGGTCATCTTTGGTATAGGTGATTTTCGCCCTGCGAACTGTGGAGTCGCGAGGGCGGTCAGAAAGTCGGTCAGATTTGCGAAATTTATCTGCCATAATGGAGACAGAAAACACAATATAAATCAGCAAACTGGATTAAATATACTATCAAGATATGCAAAGGACGAAAACAAAACATAAAGACCGATGGTTGCACAAAAGCAGCGAAATCAGCGAGAAGACCGCGCGAGGCGAGACAAGCAGTTGCAAAAGCCGCCACTAGATGGCAGGGAGCAGCAAAAGAAATGCGCGCGCACAGGCAGCGCGCGAGCAGACATTGCGGACAGCAAGAAGTAGCGAGTTGAGCATCAGGAGAGACAGTAAGCGAAAAAACGGCGGAAAAATGGAGCAGCAACAAGAAACAGAAAAACAAAAGGCGACACAGCATCATCAGACAACTGCGCGCAGGAAGAAAGGCGAGCGGCGAATTCGGCACATCGCGAACAGCAGAAGAAACAGAGCGAGTTCGCGGAATGGGCGCCAGGCGGCAGCACAGTGCGAAGACGGTGCTGCCGCGCGGTGGTGAGAAACGGAACTTAGTGAGAAATAATGGTAATCGTCGGAGTGTGTAAAATGAAAACTGAAAACTGAAAAGGGAGGAAGTTTGGATCCTATTCGATCCCCTGGTATAATCTGTACTTACTGTTGTCCCTAACTATTCTCTTTGAATATCATGCTCAACCGCTTACTTCAAGCCCTTTGTCCGCAATTGTAGCCACGAGCCAGGTAAGTATGCTGCGCAGTGTTTCGCTTTTCTATTTCACTTGGAGCTCGGACCACCTCATCAACGTGTTTTGAGGTTATGTACTTCTACCTCCGAAACAGCTCTTTCCCCAGACATAACACTCCCGTGCCAGTTCATCACACTACATGACAGTACACACCAACAATGCAAATACAATTTCTTCCTACAACTGCCCGTTTCTACTCGCACCTCGTTTCCTTTGTTTCTGTACCCACGGCGACGGTCGACCGCCGCGTGCATTTGGTTACCCCGTTTGCCGCGTGGCGGCACTTGGTTACACCGTTTGCCGCGTGGCGGCACTCGGGTCGTCGCGTCCGCCTCGGCAAAAAGGCGGGCACCACGGCACAGTCGAGAGGGGAACTTTTTTCCATTAGCAACATACCTAGGGTTTCACGAAATATCGAGTGCCGTGTCCCACGAGGCGATTTTCGGACGATTCGCGGCTTCAGGCTGCACGACCGTACGCTATTTTCACCATTAGTGGTGGTCCGCACATTTTTCCTATATAGTCCGGATTTTCAAAGTTTCAACCGTGCTCTGGTTTCCCTTCAAAGGCATCAAACTGTTCAGGGGAATTTTTTCAAAGCTTTTTGAAGCAAATCTGAGCACTTTTGGCCATTAACTAACTGGTTTCCTTTCAGCAATTTCAGCGAGCCGCCGAGACCTGCTGCTGCTAGTTCCTGAGTCGACCACCAGGAGTGCTCTTGTGTAGATCTAGTTCTTAGATCCTAGATCTTCTTCTTGTGAGTGCTGTGCGCCACCGAGTCGCGGCCTATTGGGGCGGCTGAGGGGGGAGTTTGGAATGGACTCCCTCCCGATGAAGCCAAACCAGGGCGGGGGCGACCTCGGTCAGAGGCCATCGGCCGAGGCCACTTCTTGTGACTCCCGGCAACCAAGTTGTAGCCTATTGGGGAGGCCGAGGGGAGAGTTTGGAATGGACTCTCTCCCGATGACGCCGAACCAGGGCGGGGACGACTTTGGTCCGAGGCCCTCGGCCGAGGCCGGTTCTGGCGATGAGATGACTACTGACAATCGGCCACCCCAGCCACGACAATACTGTGGACCGCATCGCCAGCGCTTGGAGACCATGCAAGTCGGGTCTGGGGAGGCGGGCGCTGCTGGGGTCGGGGGGGTGGCTCCGCCTCCCTCCCCCGCGCCGGCCGGGCTGCGCACCCAGACTGTTTGCATTAAGGTCAGCGAGACGAAACATCTTCACGGCCTGGACGTCTCCACCATCCTCGCTCTGCCTACGACTACCTCTGCTCCAACACCACCAACTGTGACTACTACTACCACCACGGCCTGCATCACTTCACCGATCATGTCTCCTGCGCCTTCTCTTCCGCTGTTGCCGACCGACTCACCGCCTGCCGCCGTTCCTCCTGCTGCGACTGCTACTCCCATGGACACCGGCTTCATCGTTCCCACGAAGACCGTCAAGCGCGCCCACCCCGACCAGCACTCCTCCGACGATGCCGTCCCTACCAGCAACCGCTACGACAGTCTCCTCAGTCTACCGGATACCGACACCGACGACGGCGCTGGGGCTGCCTCCTCGGACCGACCCTTGACTGCCAAGCCCCGCCGCAAGCAGCATGCTAAACGGCACCGGCCCGACACGCAACCTCCTCCTGTGCCCTTCACCACTCTCCCGGGCCCCTCTTCGACGAGTCCCAGCTCATCTCGTGCTCCACCCCGCCCTCCAGCCTCGCAGCCTCGTGCCTCCTCCTCGGCGGCGCCTCGCCCGCCTACCTCCACTCCTCGCACGCCTCGCATGCCTCCGATCGCCTGCCTTCTCACGCCCACAGCCGGCCCCTTCGCCACTGCACAACGTTTTCAGTCTCTCCTCTCCGGTCCTCTCTCTGTCACCTCCGTCAATGACCGCACCTCCTTTTATACCAGCAACCCTCAGGACCACCAGCTCCTATTTGACGAACTCCAACGCCTCGGATATAAACCCTACACCCATCTCCGCCCCGACGAGCGTGCCGATCGAGTTGTGATCAAGAAACTCCCTCTCTCCACGACGGCTGACGAGGTCACCCAGTCCCTGCTCGACCTGCACCTACCTGTGGCATCTGTGGTGGCCATGCGCACCTCTCCTACTTCAACGACCCGGCCTTTCCTGGTCACTACATCCGGTCTGGGTGAGGCAGCCCCCTTCCTGAAGTTGAAGACATTGGGCTGCTGGGTGGTGGCAGTTGAGAAATACCGCGGCTCGGGGCGCGTACCTCAGTGCTACCGCTGCCAGCGGCCTGGACACCCGTCCTCCCGATGCCACCGGGACCTCGCCTGTTTCAAGTGCGCTGGGCCCCACTGGTCTCGGGACTGCACCTCGACTACCCGACGCTGCACGCTCTGTGACGGGGCCCACTTCGCTACTTCCACTGACTGTCGCGTGATTCAGGCTTACCTGCGCCGACACCCTCAACGACTCACTGACGCCACGACGACTGCCGTGGGGACCGGGCCCTCTGTCCCGTCCCTGTCCGATCCCAAGACGTTTCCTGCTCTCTCCACCAATGCTTGGGCACGCCCTCCCCCCGTTGTACCGGTTGTTCCCCCCTCTGCCACCTCGCACCCTCCTCCTTCCGCTCCTTCTTCTGACTCTCGACCGCTTGCCTCCGACTCAGACTGCTCGTCGCTTTCATCCCTCATTCACGACTTCATTTCATTCATCCGACAGTACCTCCCGCTCATCCGGACTGTCCTGACGGCACTCTCCCGAGCCCGCACCTCCACCGAGAAGTTCGAAGTGCTCCTCCAGGCCCTTCTGAATTTCTTCGATGGATCCCGCCCCTCCCCTTAGTGTCCTCATCTGGAACGTCTTTTCCCTCCTCCCTAAGCTCCACGACCTTTTGCACCTGCTCCACGAGCGATCGCCCGACGTCGTGTTCCTTTCTGAGACCTGGCTCTCCCCCTCTGCCCCCGTCCTGGTCCCCGGGTATGCGGTCCACCGTGCCGATCGCGATGGTCGGGGCGGGGGGGTGGCGTTACTCGTCCGCAACACCATTTCACATCATCGCCGTCGCATCCCTTCTTCCCCCGCGGCCGAGGCGGTTGCTGTGCGCTTGCACGGCCTCCCGTACTCCCTGACCTTGGTATCCTTGTACCTCCCCCCTCAGTTCGCCTTTCCCACGGCCGACGTTGTCGCCCTCGGTCGGCTCGACGCCCACGTCGTGCTGGCCGGGGACTTCAACGCCACCCATCCCTTCTGGGGCTGTGCCGCCGCAAACCGGCGGGGCAGCTCCCTCCGGCAACTCCTTCGGCGTACTCCTCTCTCTCTTTATGCCCCTCCGACCCCGACATTTTTTCCGGCCCAGCTCAACCGGCAACCCAGCATCATCGACTTTGCACTGTCCACGCCCCTCCCCATTCTCTCGGATCTCACCACCATCGCCTCCGGCACCTCCGACCACTTGCCTGTTCTTGCCACACTTCACTTTCACCCCCATTCTAACCCCCACCTCCCCCGCTTCGATTTTCCCAAGGCCGACTGGGGCGGTTTTCAGCGTTCCCTCTCCGCTGCCATTGACCTGTCTGTTCCGTTCGATACCCCTGCCCGCCTTGACGCCAACGTTCTCTCGCTGACCGACGCCATTTCCGCGGCCGCCTCTGCCAACATACCTCTGGTTCCCCCCCGTCCCCTTGTCGACCCATTTCCGCCTTACCTCCGGGACGCCTTGTCCTTGCGCAACCGCTTCCGCGTCCTCTGGCAGGCTAGTCGTTCCCTGCTGCACCGGCGGGTGTACCTGGTGCTGCGGGGGCGCTGCCGGCGATTGGTCGCGGAGTGGAGGGCCCGTCTGGAGACTCGGCGTCTCCAATCCCTCTCTGCTTGCTCCGGCTCCCTCTGGTCTCACGTCCGTCGTCTCCGCTCGGTTCCTACCACCATCCCCCCGCTGACCACCCCCACGGGTGTGGCGGAAACGGCCTCGGAGCGATCCGAGGCGGTGGCCGCCTACCTGGCGACCACCTTCGCATCCGCACCCGGCCCTTCCCTGTCCTCCGAGTCTTCGGACGACGAGGACGGGGCCCGCCTCCTGTCTCGCCACGTCACTTTGCCCCCCCTTCCGGCCACCTTCCCCCTGCCGCTCGTCACGCCTTCCGAGGTCCGCACCCTGCTCGCCCGCCTTCGGCCCCGTTCTGCTCCTGGCCACGACTCTCTGCCCTCCCCCGTGCTCCGTGCCCTACCTCGCAAGGCCCTTGTGTTTCTGACCCGTCTTTTCAACGCAATGTTCCTCCTCTGCCACTTCCCCACCCCCTGGAAAACCGCCATCGTCTCACCCATCCCCAAACCTGGCAAGCCCCCGTCTCTCCCTTCATCTTTTCGGCCCATCTCGCTTCTTCCTATTCTGTCCAAGGTCGCGGAACGGGCGATCCACCGCCGTCTCCTCTTTCAAGTCACCACCCTGGACCTTCTACCCCGCCACCAGTTCGGTTTCCGCCCCCGCCACTCGACGACCCACGCCATTGCCCGTGTGGAGCACCTGGTGGTCCAGGGATTCGCCAGGCGGCAACACACGGGCATGGTGCTTCTTGACCTCGCCCGTGCTTTCGATTCCGTTCCGCATGCCCAGCTCCTCCAGCGCCTCTCTGCCACCGACCTCTCATCTCATCTCGTCCGCCTCCTCTGCTCCTTCCTGGAGGGTCGCACCTTCCGGGTTCGGGTGGAGGGGGTCCTCTCCGGCCCCCGCCCCATCTCCGCCGGCGTCCCCCAGGGCGCCATTCTCTCACCGCTACTTTTTACCCTCCACATCTCTGATCTCAAGCCCCCTCCCGGCACCTATCTTGTCCAGTACGCCGATGATACCTGTCTCCTGGCCTCTTCAGTTTCCGAGCGGCTGCTCTGCGACCGTCTCGGCCGCGGCCTCACTTCCCTCAACAATCAGTTCCTCGCGCATGGCATCGGGCTCAATCACTCTAAATCACGATCCATCCTCTTCTCCCGACTTCATCCACACCACGACCACCCGCCAGTCATCTCCGCCGTAGCCATCCCCTGGTCGCCTCGCATCCGTTATCTGGGGGTCACCCTAGACAATACCTTTACTTTTCTGCCGCACCTCGACTCCATCCGCACCAAGTCCCGTGCCGTCATGGCTCAGCTGGCCACCGTACTCAGACCGACATCCGGCACCCCTCTCGACGTTCGTGTGACTGCCTACCGTTCCTTCGTTCTTCCCCACTTCCTCTACGCGTGCCCGGCTTGGGTCCACTCCTCTCTGTACAACCTCCGTCCGATCGCCCGGTCCTACTTTCTCGGTGCCCGCCTCCTGCTCGGTCTCCCTCGCGCCACCTTACGGCAGACCCTCCTGGACCAGACTGGGCTCCCGCACTTACACGAGCTGCTCTGCAAGGTGACTAAGAAGTTCCTCCGCCACTGCCGGCGTTCTGACAACCCCCTGATCCGACTCCTTGCAGAGCCCCTGCCTGACGCCCCTCACCCCCGCCGACCGCTCTTTACCTACGATCATTTGAGACGCCCTGACCCCGATGACGTTGACGCTGGTGCAGTCGCGGCTGGTGGGCCCGGCAGCTGACGACGGTGATCACCACGTCCACGGTTGGCTCTGAGGAATGTTACCAGGCATCATCCCATCACGATCTCTGCTCTCAGTGAACTACTGCCTACCATCGCCACTGCTCCGGACCGTCTTCATCTGCGGCCCGGCACCTTCTGCGCCCCGAGTCGCCCCCGGCAGCCCACAGAAGATTCGCCGCCCAACAAGCAGCTGGACCTCTAGGACGGTATCGTCGGAGGGGCCCCGTTTCGTCAGTGTTGAATAAAGATTGTCACCATTCGCCCTTGTGGCCATGTATTCGTGTTCTATGTTGTGTTTTATTTGTGTTCACCTGTATCCGCTTTTTATATTAAAGATGAATTTTTTGGTGGGTAACTCCCTTCAGTGGGAGTTCCCTTTGAAAAAAAAAAAAAAAAAAAAAAAAAAAAAAAAAACTAAAGATTTCCGTGGAGGGGAACATTTGATGAGTCTTTAAACAATTTTTTGTTGTGCCCAGTGTTTACACACTGGGCCGGTTACCGTTAAACCACTGGGCCCGGGGGTGAGGCGGGGAGGGGGAAATCTGAAAAATCGAATTGGACAAGTATCGTTCATGGGAATTTTTTTTTTCTTTTTTCAACTATTACCATGCACAATTACGTACCTTCCTTCCGCACTTTCAAGACGGTGGGGTTGTTCGCCAAGGCACCGTAAACTTGAGACCTACGAATGCATTACATACCATACACAGATGAAAAAAAAAAAAAAAATTACACTTCACTGTACATAATTCTTAACACTACTTCACAACTACTAAGTTGAAATTTTTTCACCGGGACAGCGCGAACGCAGTCCCGACTACCAAAAATTACGCGCCCGAGTTACCCACATTTGGGGTAATCGCAGAGGTCAGCTCAACCGAAGTGCAAGGGAAGAGCCTCACCCTGGGGGAACCCCCTGCTTGATCAGGGTAGCCCCTACGCCAGGTAAGTATGCTGCGCAGTGTTTCGCTTTTCTATTTCACTTGGAGCTCGGACCACCTCATCAACGTGTTTTGAGGTTATGTACTTCTACCTCCGAAACAGCTCTTTCCCCAGACATAACACTCCCGTGCCAGTTCATCACACTACATGACAGTACACACCAACAATGCAAATACAATTTCTTCCTACAACTGCCCGTTTCTACTCGCACCTCGTTTCCTTTGTTTCTGTACCCACGGCGACGGTCGACCGCCGCGTGCATTTGGTTACCCCGTTTGCCGCGTGGCGGCACTTGGTTACACCGTTTGCCGCGTGGCGGCACTCGGGTCGTCGCGTCCGCCTCGGCAAAAAGGCGGGCACCACGGCACAGTCGAGAGGGGAACTTTTTTCCATTAGCAACATACCTAGGGTTTCACGAAATATCGAGTGCCGTGTCCCACGAGGCGATTTTCGGACGATTCGCGGCTTCAGGCTGCACGACCGTACGCTATTTTCACCATTAGTGGTGGTCCGCACATTTTTCCTATATAGTCCGGATTTTCAAAGTTTCAACCGTGCTCTGGTTTCCCTTCAAACGCATAAATCTTTCGCCTTTTACTAAAGATTTCCGTGGAGGGGAACATTTGATGAGTCTTTAAACAATTTTTTGTTGTGCCCAGTGTTTACACACTGGGCCGGTTACCGTTAAACCACTGGGCCCGGGGGTGAGGCGGGGAGGGGGAAATCTGAAAAATCGAATTGGACAAGTATCGTTCATGGGAATTTTTTTTTTCTTTTTTCAACTATTACCATGCACAATTACGTACCTTCCTTCCGCACTTTCAAGACGGTGGGGTTGTTCGCCAAGGCACCGTAAACTTGAGACCTACGAATGCATTACATACCATACACAGATGAAAAAAAAAAAAAAAATTACACTTCACTGTACATAATTCTTAACACTACTTCACAACTACTAAGTTGAAATTTTTTCACCGGGACAGCGCGAACGCAGTCCCGACTACCAAAAATTACGCGCCCGAGTTACCCACATTTGGGGTAATCGCAGAGGTCAGCTCAACCGAAGTGCAAGTTTTTTTTTTTTTTTTTTTTTTTTTTTTTTTTTTTTTTTTTTTTTTTTTTTTTTTTTTTTTTTTTTTTTTTTTTAGTTAGGATGACTTTATTCATCCCGGAAAGACATGTACACTTTACAATAAAGTACACAAACAGACACTGTACACAAACTTAACCCAACGGTTAGCCCGTTCCTTTAAGCATATACATCAACTTAACAATAATGAGCATACATAATACATTACACAAAACAACACAGCAATGCTACAGGGAAAATAATAAAAACCCTGCGTTAATCATAAAATTACAGTACAGCAAAATAAAAGGAACAAGTGAATAATAAAGGTTAAATATTACAATACAGAAAACACGGCAGTAATTAACAATGCATAACTAGGCGAATACAGTTACAGTAGCAAATGGACAGCACACTCAATATATTTAACAAAATACGAAACCGGCGCGACGGAGGGGCACACCAACACAGGTTCTTCGCCGACACGGCGGCCACTCAACACAAAACACAGGTTCTTCGCAGCACGGGCCGCAGCTTCGCTCACGAGAGCAGTAGACACAAACAGAGGTTAAAACGGACAGGCCATGACGCGAGCACAACACTGCAGGACACCACACTGCACAGAGACGGTGGAGGGCAGCAGGCGGCAGCACACGAGGGCTATGGAGGGCGTTCGAGGCTGAAGTCTCGGAGACGCCGATGGGGGTGCCAGACGGTCGGGTCGTAGTCGGCCAGAGACGAGACGAGGGGGTTGTGGTGGCGCGGCGTGCGGGAGTAGAAGTTCCGAGCCAGCGACGTGACGAGATCGCCGGGATGAGGAGAGCCGGTGAACTCGTACAGCTCCGGAAGAGGCGTGCGGACGGAACGGCCGGCGACGAAGCGGAGGCAGAAGTTGTAGGTGGAGGCGATAGGCCGGAAACAGAACTTGGGCACGTAGGCCCACACCACGGCACCGTACAACAGAACCGGAAGGACGAGCGTGCGCCAAAGGAAAAGACGGAGGTCCAGTTCGATGGAGCTGACCGGCAAGAGAACGGAGCGGACGGCACGAAGAGCGGTGCGTGTCCGAGCGGCCAACTGACGAACGTGGTCGTGCCAGGTCAAAGTGCGGTCGAGATGGAACCCAAGAATGCGCACATTGTCGGACCAGGCGATAGGCGAGCCGCAAAGCGTGAGGGGCGCGGGCGGACGTTTCCGACGCTTGGTGAAGAACAGAGCCGTGGACTTAGCAGCATTGGCGGAGACCCCCCAACGCGAGAAATAGTCCTGCAGAACGTTGAGGCCCAGCTGTGCACGCGCACGCAGAAGATAAGCGTCCGTGCCAGAAGCGAGCAAGGTCGTGTCGTCAGCGTATTGTACGATCTGAGTGTTCGGAACAGCAGGAATGTCGGAAACGTACAGCGCGAACAACATGGGGCTGAGCACGGACCCCTGAGGAACGCCGGTGGTGATGTCCCGCGTGGTGGAGAGTGACGAGGCGACCCGCACCTGAAACGTCCGAGCCTGAAGCGCGCTGTGGAGGATGGTGAGCAGCCGCTCGGACAGACCAAAGGAGCGCAATTTGTGAAGGAGCGCCGGATGTTGAATGGAATCAAAGGCCTTTGCCAAGTCCAAGGAGATTAACATGGAGTGCTCAGACCTATTGAAACCCGCTGTGATCTTGTCGACGAGGAGCGCAACAGCGTGCATGGCCGAGTGCCGCTTCCGGAAACCAAATTGATGGTCAGGCAACAACTGCAGGACGTCGACGGCCACGCGAAGACGGGACAACAACACTTGCTCCGCCACCTTCGACAGGATCGACAAGAGCGAAATGGGGCGATAGGAAGCCGGAAAATGACGCAGTTGATCCTTCTTCAGCACCGGGACCACAACAGAGTGCTTCCAGGAGGTCGGAAAGTGGAGCAGCAAGAAGATAGCATTAATGAGGACGGTCAGGTAGACGATTCCTTTCCTGGACAACGAAGTAACCAGTCGTGGAGGAATGCCGTCGTGTCCAGGAGCCGCAGAGAGGCGCACAGTCTTCAAGATCTTCCCGACCTCTTTGGGCGTTGTGAGCATCCACCCCTCAACAGGAGGGGGCGCCACGCAAGTAAAGGAGGTCGGCAACGTGTGAGCTGGGCCTGCGCCCAGAACGGGACGCGGCACCTGGAACGTTCCTTCGAAATGAGCGGCGATGACCTCCGCCTGCTCCGCAGGAGAGTCAACCTGACGAACGCCAACAGTAAGAGGCGGAATCGTACGGGAGGTAGCCTTGAGCCGACGGATGTAGGTCCACACCGAGCCCGACGTGACAGAAAGTGCCTGGAGCTTCTCAAGTTGGTCCTGAGCCTGCCAACGGTGAATGGCGTGCCGGGCGGCCCTCCTCCAACACTTGTACTGTTCCAAGTCGGCCTCCTGATGCGAGCGTTGCCACCGCTCCCTCGCCCTGTCACGAGTCCTGACAAGCGCACGCAACTCCCGAGGGAACGGGGTACCGACGTGCCGCGGCGGTCGCAAAGGGATGGCCTGCTGCGCGGCCGACTTGAGAAGGAGCGTGAAAGAATCCACTGCCTGGTCGAAAGATTGCGCATCACGTGGAACAGCCGTGAGGTCGAGACCATCATCAAGGAGGCGGCGATAGCGAGGCCAGTCAGCACGGCGAAAATCCCAGTGGAGCGGCAAAGAATCCAAAGAGGAAGCCAGCTCAAGAAGAGTACGGACAGGCAAGTGGTCCGAGTCGGACAACGTCACAGCAGCCGTATCAATGAGACTCATAGAAGGAGGCGCGATGAAGAAATCAAGGACAGAAGGAGCATGATCCAGACGAGCAGGCCGGTAAGAGGGCTCCGACGGCGCAAAAATCTGGAGGCCCAGGTGTGACACCAGACGGCCAAGACCCCGTCCCCTGTAGTCGGTCGTCCTACAGCCCCACGAGGTGCTACGGCAGTTGTAATCGCCGGCCATCAGGCAGTTGGCATCCATCTGAAAGAGCGCAGTCAACTCGGCAGCGGGAAAGGGAGTCTTCGGCCGCATGTAAACCACGATGAAGGTGAAAGACGCACCCGCGCCGGAACACCGAACGGCCGCAGCTTCCACCACCGAGAGATGAGGAACAGAACGGCGATGATGCTTGATGTCCTGCCGCACGAGGAGAGCAACGCCGCCACGTGGACCAGAGGAACGATCAGCACGGTGGATGCGGTAGCCAGGTAAGGAGAAGTCATCTGCCGCAGTCAACCAAGTCTCGGTCAGCCCCACCAAGGCAGGCCGGAACTGATGGAGAAGGACCAGCAAGTCAGGTAAGCGTGAGGAGACCGACCGCATGTTCCAGGTAAGAACAGTGTACTGCATGTCAGTGTGTAGGTGGTAAGGCCTCAGAACTGGACGAAAAAGCGCGTTGAACCTGATCCAGGAGTCCAAGTATGATGTCACACTTGGCAGTCCAGGAGCAGGCAGCCTGAAAGCGGTGAATCGCAGCCATGACTCGCTTGAACCATGTGCAGATGTCCAGCCGCTTGAAAAAGTCAAGGAGGTCACGAAGAGACTCGGAGTGACTTGGATCTTCAGGGCCAGAGACGGGCGGCGGTTGCTGTGACGGCTGACGCGACGTAGCATCGGCATAAGAGCGGCCTCCAGATCGACGCGATTGCATGCCAGGGGGGATCAACCGCGGAGCTTGTGCGGCAGGAACAGGTGGCTGGCGCTGTTGTTGTCTGGACTCCCTGGCCTGGATGAGACGGAGCCGTTCAGGACATCGCGAATAATTCGCAGGATGTGGGCCCTCGCAGAAAACGCATTTCGGCGGGTCCGACTTAGGGACAGGGCAGGCAGCCGAGGGATGGTCAGCGCCACACCGGACACAGACCGGGTCTTCATCACAGGTATGCGACGAGTGTCCCAGACGTTGGCACCGAAAACACTGGACGGTCCCACCACCACCGCGGAAGGGCTCTATGGTCACGCCGACACCGCCGAGATGGCGAATCTTCATAGCCTCAGCCACCTGAGTGGTGCCCTCCAACACCACCAGGAACAGTGGGTACGGCTCAGGAAAGGCAGAGCGGCTGGCGAGACGAGTCACTTTGGAGTGACGAATGCCGTTCTCCATCAAGGCCCCCGAAATGTGCTCAATCGGCGTGTCTATGTGCAACTTGCGGATGACCACCCTGGCATTCCTGTCCTCAGCGCACGTCCAGGTGTGGAACTTCTCGCCCTTGGACCGCAGCAAGTTGGTCATGGCAAAATGGTCCTCCTTATTTGCCATTTGGAAAGTCGAGGTGGAGTCATAATGCGTGGCAACAAAGGGCTGAGAGAACTTTGCGCGCAGCGCATCCAGTTCCTTAATGGCGTTCGGGGACAAACCGCCCCTGCGCACAATCAACGGCGGTTTCTTGGTGGCACGAGCACCACGAGCCACTCCAGAGTCTGGAGGGCGAAGATCAGTGCCGGGCCGCGCCGGCGGCATTTTCTGCGACGGCGGCGGCGGCCGAGACACGGGAGGCGGGGGCAACTGAGTCGTCGTCGGGCGGCCCTCAGGACCACCGTGCACAGACACCGGAGGCAAGATCAACGGCACGTCCACATGAGAAGGACCAGCAATCTGCGAAGTGTGGACCACAGTAGCAGCACGCTTGGCACGCTTGGCGTAGGCGCGTTGAGGCATGGGCGGCTGCAGGCCGTGTAGGGGCGAAGACGGGGCTGGAGGACGGTCACCAGTTGGAGCAGCAGACCAGTCATACTCGTCGTCCGCCCAAAGGTCAGTCTGACGTTTCCCCAAACGGCCAGAGGAAGTGTCAGGAGCAGGTGGCCCCATCGAGAAGCTCAGAGCGCCGCCGAACTGAAAGTCGGGGGCACGAGAGGGGTCGAAAATACCAGGCTGCGCGGAAGCAGGGAGGTCCTGTAATGGCGCCGTGGCGTCAGGCCGCGTAGACAAGTTGGGTGCAGAACAAGGGACGGCAGCACCATGGCCAGCGCGAGACACGGAGGCTTCCTGCAGCGGCGACGAGAACATGTCGGCAGAAGAAACAGCAGGCAACCGCGCAGAGTGGTCAGAAGAGGGCAGAACAATCGGCGGCGGCAGCATGCCAGACTCAGGCGCGGCTGACCGAGGCTGCGAAAAAGGCGTCAAATCGGGCCCAGGGAGACCATGCGAAGCAGAGGGCGAAGCAGGGCGAACAGCGGCAGACACAGAGGCCTGGCCGAGTGGCAGAGATGAGCAGGTGTCAGAATCAGCAGGCACCCCACTGGCAAGAGTGGAGGCATAATAGGGGCCAGGCTGCGAGTAAAGGCTCGAAGCAGACATGGCCGAGGCAGAAATCGGGGCGGAACAAACAGTAGTCGTAATCGTGGTGGTGGTCAAAGAAACCAAGCTGGAGGAAGTAGCAGGAGGCCGCATGCCATAGCAAGCTGCGGCAGGCTGCTTGGTAACCAAAAGTTCCTCTTCGTGGTCGGAGCTCACTCGCGAAGACTGAGAGTCAACATCATCAGTGCTTGTTGCACTCGCCTGCGAGGAGCCTGTAGGAGCTGGGGGGGTCGGCTTCATTCGGCGCCAACTGCGGCCTTGGCCGGGGTCATCTTTGGTATAGGTGATTTTCGCCCTGCGAACTGTGGAGTCGCGAGGGCGGTCAGAAAGTCGGTCAGATTTGCGAAATTTATCTGCCATAATGGAGACAGAAAACACAATATAAATCAGCAAACTGGATTAAATATACTATCAAGATATGCAAAGGACGAAAACAAAACATAAAGACCGATGGTTGCACAAAAGCAGCGAAATCAGCGAGAAGACCGCGCGAGGCGAGACAAGCAGTTGCAAAAGCCGCCACTAGATGGCAGGGAGCAGCAAAAGAAATGCGCGCGCACAGGCAGCGCGCGAGCAGACATTGCGGACAGCAAGAAGTAGCGAGTTGAGCATCAGGAGAGACAGTAAGCGAAAAAACGGCGGAAAAATGGAGCAGCAACAAGAAACAGAAAAACAAAAGGCGACACAGCATCATCAGACAACTGCGCGCAGGAAGAAAGGCGAGCGGCGAATTCGGCACATCGCGAACAGCAGAAGAAACAGAGCGAGTTCGCGGAATGGGCGCCAGGCGGCAGCACAGTGCGAAGACGGTGCTGCCGCGCGGTGGTGAGAAACGGAACTTAGTGAGAAATAATGGTAATCGTCGGAGTGTGTAAAATGAAAACTGAAAACTGAAAAGGGAGGAAGTTTGGATCCTATTCGATCCCCTGGTATAATCTGTACTTACTGTTGTCCCTAACTATTCTCTTTGAATATCATGCTCAACCGCTTACTTCAAGCCCTTTGTCCGCAATTGTAGCCACGAGCCAGGTAAGTATGCTGCGCAGTGTTTCGCTTTTCTATTTCACTTGGAGCTCGGACCACCTCATCAACGTGTTTTGAGGTTATGTACTTCTACCTCCGAAACAGCTCTTTCCCCAGACATAACACTCCCGTGCCAGTTCATCACACTACATGACAGTACACACCAACAATGCAAATACAATTTCTTCCTACAACTGCCCGTTTCTACTCGCACCTCGTTTCCTTTGTTTCTGTACCCACGGCGACGGTCGACCGCCGCGTGCATTTGGTTACCCCGTTTGCCGCGTGGCGGCACTTGGTTACACCGTTTGCCGCGTGGCGGCACTCGGGTCGTCGCGTCCGCCTCGGCAAAAAGGCGGGCACCACGGCACAGTCGAGAGGGGAACTTTTTTCCATTAGCAACATACCTAGGGTTTCACGAAATATCGAGTGCCGTGTCCCACGAGGCGATTTTCGGACGATTCGCGGCTTCAGGCTGCACGACCGTACGCTATTTTCACCATTAGTGGTGGTCCGCACATTTTTCCTATATAGTCCGGATTTTCAAAGTTTCAACCGTGCTCTGGTTTCCCTTCAAAGGCATCAAACTGTTCAGGGGAATTTTTTAAAAGCTTTTTGAAGCAAATCTGAGCACTTTTGGCCATTAACTAACTGGTTTCCTTTCAGCAATTTCAGCGAGCCGCCGAGACCTGCTGCTGCTAGTTCCTGAGTCGACCACCAGGAGTGCTCTTGTGTAGATCTAGTTCTTAGATCCTAGATCTTCTTCTTGTGAGTGCTGTGCGCCACCGAGTCGCGGCCTATTGGGGCGGCTGAGGGGGGAGTTTGGAATGGACTCCCTCCCGATGAAGCCAAACCAGGGCGGGGGCGACCTCGGTCAGAGGCCATCGGCCGAGGCCACTTCTTGTGACTCCCGGCAACCAAGTTGTAGCCTATTGGGGAGGCCGAGGGGTGAGTTTGGAATGGACTCTCTCCCGATGACGCCGAACCAGGGCGGGGACGACTTTGGTCCGAGGCCCTCGGCCGAGGCCGGTTCTGGCGATGAGATGACTACTGACAATCGGCCACCCCAGCCACGACAATACTGTGGACCGCATCGCCAGCGCTTGGAGACCATGCAAGTCGGGTCTGGGGAGGCGGGCGCTGCTGGGGTCGGGGGGGTGGCTCCGCCTCCCTCCCCCGCGCCGGCCGGGCTGCGCACCCAGACTGTTTGCATTAAGGTCAGCGAGACGAAACATCTTCACGGCCTGGACGTCTCCACCATCCTCGCTCTGCCTACGACTACCTCTGCTCCAACACCACCAACTGTGACTACTACTACCACCACGGCCTGCATCACTTCACCGATCATGTCTCCTGCGCCTTCTCTTCCGCTGTTGCCGACCGACTCACCGCCTGCCGCCGTTCCTCCTGCTGCGACTGCTACTCCCATGGACACCGGCTTCATCGTTCCCACGAAGACCGTCAAGCGCGCCCACCCCGACCAGCACTCCTCCGACGATGCCGTCCCTACCAGCAACCGCTACGACAGTCTCCTCAGTCTACCGGATACCGACACCGACGACGGCGCTGGGGCTGCCTCCTCGGACCGACCCTTGACTGCCAAGCCCCGCCGCAAGCAGCATGCTAAGCGGCACCGGCCCGACACGCAACCTCCTCCTGTGCCCTTCACCACTCTCCCGGGCCCCTCTTCGACGAGTCCCAGCTCATCTCGTGCTCCACCCCGCCCTCCAGCCTCGCAGCCTCGTGCCTCCTCCTCGGCGGCGCCTCGCCCGCCTACCTCCACTCCTCGCACGCCTCGCATGCCTCCGATCGCCTGCCTTCTCACGCCCACAGCCGGCCCCTTCGCCACTGCACACCGTTTTCAGTCTCTCCTCTCCGGTCCTCTCTCTGTCACCTCCGTCAATGACCGCACCTCCTTTTATACCAGCAACCCTCAGGACCACCAGCTCCTATTTGACGAACTCCAACGCCTCGGATATAAACCCTACACCCATCTCCGCCCCGACGAGCGTGCCGATCGAGTTGTGATCAAGAAACTCCCTCTCTCCACGACGGCTGACGAGGTCACCCAGTCCCTGCTCGACCTGCACCTACCTGTGGCATCTGTGGTGGCCATGCGCACCTCTCCTACTTCAACGACCCGGCCTTTCCTGGTCACTACATCCGGTCTGGGTGAGGCAGCCCCCTTCCTGAAGTTGAAGACATTGGGCTGCTGGGTGGTGGCAGTTGAGAAATACCGCGGCTCGGGGCGCGTACCTCAGTGCTACCGCTGCCAGCGGCCTGGACACCCGTCCTCCCGATGCCACCGGGACCTCGCCTGTTTCAAGTGCGCTGGGCCCCACTGGTCTCGGGACTGCACCTCGACTACCCGACGCTGCACGCTTTGTGACGGGGCCCACTTCGCTACTTCCACTGACTGTCGCGTGATTCAGGCTTACCTGCGCCGACACCCTCAACGACTCACTGACGCCACGACGACTGCCGTGGGGACCGGGCCCTCTGTCCCGTCCCTGTCCGATCCCAAGACGTTTCCTGCTCTCTCCACCAATGCTTGGGCACGCCCTCCCCCCGTTGTACCGGTTGTTCCCCCCTCTGCCACCTCGCACCCTCCTCCTTCCGCTCCTTCTTCTGACTCTCGACCGCTTGCCTCCGACTCAGACTGCTCGTCGCTTTCATCCCTCATTCACGACTTCATTTCATTCATCCGACAGTACCTCCCGCTCATCCGGTCTGTCCTGACGGCACTCTCCCGAGCCCGCACCTCCACCGAGAAGTTCGAAGTGCTCCTCCAGGCCCTTCTGAATTTCTTCGATGGATCCCGCCCCTCCCCTTAGTGTCCTCATCTGGAACGTCTTTTCCCTCCTCCCTAAGCTCCACGACCTTTTGCACCTGCTCCACGAGCGATCGCCCGACGTCGTGTTCCTTTCTGAGACCTGGCTCTCCCCCTCTGCCCCCGTCCTGGTCCCCGGGTATGCGGTCCACCGTGCCGATCGCGATGGTCGGGGCGGGGGGGTGGCGTTACTCGTCCGCAACACCATTTCACATCATCGCCGTCGCATCCCTTCTTCCCCCGCGGCCGAGGCGGTTGCTGTGCGCTTGCACGGCCTCCCGTACTCCCTGACCTTGGTATCCTTGTACCTCCCCCCTCAGTACGCCTTTCCCACGGCCGACGTTGTCGCCCTCGGTCGGCTCGACGCCCACGTCGTGCTGGCCGGGGACTTCAACGCCACCCATCCCTTCTGGGGCTGTGCCGCCGCGAACCGGCGGGGCAGCTCCCTCCGGCAACTCCTTCGGCGTACTCCTCTCTCTCTTTATGCCCCTCCGACCCCGACATTTTTTCCGGCCCAGCTCAACCGGCAACCCAGCATCATCGACTTTGCACTGTCCACGCCCCTCCCCATTCTCTCGGATCTCACCACCATCACCTCCGGCACCTCCGACCACTTGCCTGTTCTTGCCACACTTCACTTTCACCCCCGTTCTAACCCCCACCTCCCCCGCTTCGATTTTCCCAAGGCCGACTGGGGCGGTTTTCAGCGTTCCCTCTCCGCTGCCATAGACCTGTCTGTTCCGTTCGATACCCCTGCCCGCCTTGACGCCAACGTTCTCTCGCTGACCGACGCCATTTCCGCGGCCGCCTCTGCCAACATACCTCTGGTTCCCCCCCGTCCCCTTGTCGACCCATTTCCGCCTTACCTCCGGGACGCCTTGTCCTTGCGCAACCGCTTCCGCGTCCTCTGGCAGGCTAGTCGTTCCCTGCTGCACCGGCGGGTGTACCTGGTGCTGCGGGGGCGCTGCCGGCGATTGGTCGCGGAGTGGAGGGCCCGTCTGGAGACTCGGCGTCTCCAATCCCTCTCTGCTTGCTCCGGCTCCCTCTGGTCTCACGTCCGTCGTCTCCGCTCGGTTCCTACCACCATCCCCCCGCTGACCACCCCCACGGGTGTGGCGGAAACGGCCTCGGAGCGATCCGAGGCGGTGGCCGCCTACCTGGCGACCACCTTCGCATCCGCACCCGGCCCTTCCCTGTCCTCCGAGTCTTCGGACGACGAGGACGGGGCCCGCCTCCTGTCTCGCCACGTCACTTTGCCCCCCCTTCCGGCCACCTTCCCCCTGCCGCTCGTCACGCCTTCCGAGGTCCGCACCCTGCTCGCCCGCCTTCGGCCCCGTTCTGCTCCTGGCCACGACTCTCTGCCCTCCCCCGTGCTCCGTGCCCTACCTCGCAAGGCCCTTGTGTTTCTGACCCGTCTTTTCAACGCAATGTTCCTCCTCTGCCACTTCCCCACCCCCTGGAAAACCGCCGTCGTCTCACCCATCCCCAAACCTGGCAAGCCCCCGTCTCTCCCTTCATCTTTTCGGCCCATCTCGCTTCTTCCTATTCTGTCCAAGGTCGCGGAACGGGCGATCCACCGCCGTCTCCTCTTTCAAGTCACCACCCTGGACCTTCTACCCCCGCCACCAGTTCGGTTTCCGCCCCCGCCACTCGACGACCCACGCCATTGCCCGTGTGGAGCACCTGGTGGTCCAGGGATTCGCCAGGCGGCAACACACGGGCATGGTGCTTCTTGACCTCGCCCGTGCTTTCGATTCCGTTCCGCATGCCCAGCTCCTCCAGCGCCTCTCTGCCACCGACCTCTCATCTCATCTCATCCGCCTCCTCTGCTCCTTCCTGGAGGGTCGCACCTTCCGGGTTCGGGTGGAGGGGGTCCTCTCCGGCCCCCGCCCCATCTCCGCCGGCGTCCCCCAGGGCGCCATTCTCTCACCGCTACTTTTTACCCTCCACATCTCTGATCTCAAGCCCCCTCCCGGCACCTATCTTGTCCAGTACGCCGATGATACCTGTCTCCTGGCCTCTTCAGTTTCCGAGCGGCTGCTCTGCGACCGTCTCGGCCGCGGCCTCACTTCCCTCAACAATCAGTTCCTCGCGCATGGCATCGGGCTCAATCACTCTAAATCACGATCCATCCTCTTCTCCCGACTTCATCCACACCACGACCACCCGCCAGTCATCTCCACCGTAGCCATCCCCTGGTCGCCTCGCATCCGTTATCTGGGGGTCACCCTAGACAATACCTTTACTTTTCTGCCGCACCTCGACTCAATCCGCACCAAGTCCCGTGCCGTCATGGCTCAGCTGGCCACCATACTCAGACCGACATCCGGCACCCCTCTCGACGTTCGTGTGACTGCCTACCGTTCCTTTGTTCTTCCCCACTTCCTCTACGCGTGCCCGGCTTGGGTCCACTCCTCTCTGTACAACCTCCGTCCGATCACCCGGTCCTACTTTCTCGGTGCCCGCCTCCTGCTCGGTCTCCCTCGCGCCACCTTACGACAGACCCTCCTGGACCAGACTGGGCTCCCGCACTTACACGAGCTGCTCTGCAAGGTGACTAAGAAGTTTCTCCGCCACTGCCGGCGTTCTGACAACCCCCTGATCCGACTCCTTGCAGAGCCCCTGCCTGACGCTCCTCACCCCCGCCGACCGCTCTTTACCTACGATCATTTGAGACGCCCTGACCCTGATGACGTTGACGCTGGTGCAGTCGGCGCTGGTGGGCCCGGCAGCTGACGACGGTGATCACCACGTCCACGGTTGGCTCTGAGGAATGTTACCCAGGCATCATCCCATCAAGATCTCTGCTCTCAGTGAACTACTGCCTAACATCGCCACTGCTCCGGACCGTCTTCATCTGCGGCCCGGCACCTTCTGCGCCCCGAGTCGCCCCCGGCAGCCCACAGAAGATTCGCCGCCCAACAAGCAGCTGGACCTCTAGGACGGTATCGTCGGAGGGGCCCCCGTTTCGTCAGTGTTGAATAAAGATTGTCACCATTCGCCCTTGTGGCCATGTATTCGTGTTCTATGTTGTGTTTTATTTGTGTTCACCTGTATCCGCTTTTTATATTAAAGATGAATTTTTTGGTGGGTAACTCCCTTCAGTGGGAGTTCCCTTTGAAAAAAAAAAAAAAAAAAAAAAAAAAAAAAAAAAAAAAAAAAAAAACTAAGATTTCCGTGGAGGGGGAACATTTGATGAGTCTTTAAACAATTTTTTGTTGTGCCCAGTGTTTACACACTGGGCCGGTTACCGTTAAACCACTGGGCCCGGGGGTGAGGCGGGGAGGGGGAAATCTGAAAAATCGAATTGGACAAGTATCGTTCATGGGAATTTTTTTTTTCTTTTTTCAACTATTACCATGCACAATTACGTACCTTCCTTCCGCACTTTCAAGACGGTGGGGTTGTTCGCCAAGGCACCGTAAACTTGAGACCTACGAATGCATTACATTACACAGATGAAAAAAAAAAAAAAAATTACACTTCACTGTACATAATTCTTAACACTACTTCACAACTACTAAGTTGAAATTTTTTCACCGGGACAGCGCGAACGCAGTCCCGACTACCAAAAATTACGCGCCCGAGTTACCCACATTTGGGGTAATCGCAGAGGTCAGCTCAACCGAAGTGCAAGGGAAGAGCCTCACCCTGGGGGAACCCCCTGCTTGATCAGGGTAGCCCCTACGCCAGGTAAGTATGCTGCGCAGTGTTTCGCTTTTCTATTTCACTTGGAGCTCGGACCACCTCATCAACGTGTTTTGAGGTTATGTACTTCTACCTCCGAAACAGCTCTTTCCCCAGACATAACACTCCCGTGCCAGTTCATCACACTACATGACAGTACACACCAACAATGCAAATACAATTTCTTCCTACAACTGCCCGTTTCTACTCGCACCTCGTTTCCTTTGTTTCTGTACCCACGGCGACGGTCGACCGCCGCGTGCATTTGGTTACCCCGTTTGCCGCGTGGCGGCACTTGGTTACACCGTTTGCCGCGTGGCGGCACTCGGGTCGTCGCGTCCGCCTCGGCAAAAAGGCGGGCACCACGGCACAGTCGAGAGGGGAACTTTTTTCCATTAGCAACATACCTAGGGTTTCACGAAATATCGAGTGCCGTGTCCCACGAGGCGATTTTCGGACGATTCGCGGCTTCAGGCTGCACGACCGTACGCTATTTTCACCATTAGTGGTGGTCCGCACATTTTTCCTATATAGTCCGGATTTTCAAAGTTTCAACCGTGCTCTGGTTTCCCTTCAAACGCATAAATCTTTCGCCTTTTACTAAAGATTTCCGTGGAGGGGAACATTTGATGAGTCTTTAAACAATTTTTTGTTGTGCCCAGTGTTTACACACTGGGCCGGTTACCGTTAAACCACTGGGCCCGGGGGTGAGGCGGGGAGGGGGAAATCTGAAAAATCGAATTGGACAAGTATCGTTCATGGGAATTTTTTTTTTCTTTTTTCAACTATTACCATGCACAATTACGTACCTTCCTTCCGCACTTTCAAGACGGTGGGGTTGTTCGCCAAGGCACCGTAAACTTGAGACCTACGAATGCATTACATACCATACACAGATGAAAAAAAAAAAAAAAATTACACTTCACTGTACATAATTCTTAACACTACTTCACAACTACTAAGTTGAAATTTTTTCACCGGGACAGCGCGAACGCAGTCCCGACTACCAAAAATTACGCGCCCGAGTTACCCACATTTGGGGTAATCGCAGAGGTCAGCTCAACCGAAGTGCAAGGGAAGAGCCTCACCCTGGGGGAACCCCCTGCTTGATCAGGGTAGCCCCTACGCCAGGTAAGTATGCTGCGCAGTGTTTCGCTTTTCTATTTCACTTGGAGCTCGGACCACCTCATCAACGTGTTTTGAGGTTATGTACTTCTACCTCCGAAACAGCTCTTTCCCCAGACATAACACTCCCGTGCCAGTTCATCACACTACATGACAGTACACACCAACAATGCAAATACAATTTCTTCCTACAACTGCCCGTTTCTACTCGCACCTCGTTTCCTTTGTTTCTGTACCCACGGCGACGGTCGACCGCCGCGTGCATTTGGTTACCCCGTTTGCCGCGTGGCGGCACTTGGTTACACCGTTTGCCGCGTGGCGGCACTCGGGTCGTCGCGTCCGCCTCGGCAAAAAGGCGGGCACCACGGCACAGTCGAGAGGGGAACTTTTTTCCATTAGCAACATACCTAGGGTTTCACGAAATATCGAGTGCCGTGTCCCACGAGGCGATTTTCGGACGATTCGCGGCTTCAGGCTGCACGACCGTACGCTATTTTCACCATTAGTGGTGGTCCGCACATTTTTCCTATATAGTCCGGATTTTCAAAGTTTCAACCGTGCTCTGGTTTCCCTTCAAACGCATAAATCTTTCGCCTTTTACTAAAGATTTCCGTGGAGGGGAACATTTGATGAGTCTTTAAACAATTTTTTGTTGTGCCCAGTGTTTACACACTGGGCCGGTTACCGTTAAACCACTGGGCCCGGGGGTGAGGCGGGGAGGGGGAAATCTGAAAAATCGAATTGGACAAGTATCGTTCATGGAATTTTTTTTTTCTTTTTTCAACTATTACCATGCACAATTACGTACCTTCCTTCCGCACTTTCAAGACGGTGGGGTTGTTCGCCAAGGCACCGTAAACTTGAGACCTACGAATGCATTACATACCATACACAGATGAAAAAAAAAAAAAAAATTACACTTCACTGTACATAATTCTTAACACTACTTCACAACTACTAAGTTGAAATTTTTTCACCGGGACAGCGCGAACGCAGTCCCGACTACCAAAAATTACGCGCCCGAGTTACCCACATTTGGGGTAATCGCAGAGGTCAGCTCAACCGAAGTGCAAGGGAAGAGCCTCACCCTGGGGGAACCCCCTGCTTGATCAGGGTAGCCCCTACGCCAGGTAAGTATGCTGCGCAGTGTTTCGCTTTTCTATTTCACTTGGAGCTCGGACCACCTCATCAACGTGTTTTGAGGTTATGTACTTCTACCTCCGAAACAGCTCTTTCCCCAGACATAACACTCCCGTGCCAGTTCATCACACTACATGACAGTACACACCAACAATGCAAATACAATTTCTTCCTACAACTGCCCGTTTCTACTCGCACCTCGTTTCCTTTG
>NW_026962512.1:0-42498 GCF_032445375.1 Bacillus rossius redtenbacheri | reverse complement strand
CCTAATTAACTGCCTAATAGCCTGCTTAATTACCTGCCAAATTGCCTGCCTGCCTAATTAACTGCTTAATTGCCTGCATATTTGCCTGCTTGCCTAATTGCCTGCTTGCCTTATTGCTTGCCTAATAACTGCATAATTGCCTGCTATATTACCTGCCTAATTGCCTGCCTAATTGCTTGACTAATAAACTGCCTTATTGCCTGCCTTTTTGCCTGCTTAATTGCCTGCCTAATTGCCAGCCTAATTTACTTCCTAATTGCCTGCCTAATTGCCTGCCTAATTAACTGCCTAAATGCCTGCCTTATTATGTGCCTAATTGCCTGCCTAATTAACTGCCTAAGTGCCTGCCTAATTGCCTGCCTAATTAACTGCCCAATTGCCTGCCTAATTGACCGCTTAATTAACTGCCTAATTGCCTGCTTAATTAGCTGTCTAATTGCCTGCCTAATTGCCTGCCTAATTGCCTGCCTATTTATCTGCTTAATTGCCTGCCTATATAACTGCCTTATTAACTGCCCAATTGCCTGCCTAATTAACTGCCTAATTAACTGCCCAATTGCCTGCCTAATTAACTGCCTAAGTGCCTGCCTAATTGCCTGCCTAATTAACTGCCTGATTGCCTTCTCATATATCTGCCTAATTACCTGCCTAATTGCCTGCTTAATTGCCTGCCTAATTGCCTGCCTAATTATCTGCTTAATTGCCTGCCTAATTAACTGCCTAATTAAATGCCTAATTGCCTGTCTAATTAACTGCCTAATTAACTGCCCAATTGCCTGCCTAATTAACTGCCTAATTAACTTCCTAATTGCCTGCAATATTGACTGCCTAATCAACTGCCTAATTGCCTGCTTAATTATCTGCCTAATTGCATGCCTAATTATCTGCTTAATTGCCTGCCTAATTAACTGCCTAATTATCTGCTTAATTGCCTGAATAATTAACTGCCTTAATAACTGCTCAATTGCCTGCCTAATTAACTGCCTAATTAACTGCCCAATTGCCTGCCTAATTGACCACCTAATTAACTGCCTAATTTCCTGTCTAATTAACTGCCTAATTAACTGCCCAATTGCCTGCCTAATTGCCTGCCTAATTAACTGCTTAATTGCCTGCCTAATTATCTGCTTAATTGCCTGCCTAATTATATGCCTAATTATCTGCTTAATTGCCTGCCTAATTAACTGCACATTTGCCTGCCTAATTAACTGCTTAATTAAATGCCTAATTACCTGTTTAATTAACTGCCTAATTGCCTGCCTAATTGCCTGCCTAATTGCCTGCCTAATTGCCTGCCTAATTGCCTGCCTAATTGCCTGCCTAATTGCCTGCATAATTAACTGCCTGATTGCCTGCTTAATTATCTGCCTAATTGCCTGCCTAATTAACTGCCTAATTGCCCGCCTAATTAAATACCTAATTAACTGCACAATTGCCTGCCTAATTAACTGCCTATTTAAATGCCTAATTTCCTGTCTAATAAACTGCCTAATTAACTGCCCAATTGCCTGCCAAATTATCTGCCTAATTGCCTGCCTAATTAACTGCCTAATTAACTGCCTAATATCCTGCCTAATTGACCTCCTAATAAACAACCTGATTGCCTGCTTAATTATCTGCCTTATTGCCTGCCTAATTAACTGCCTAATTGCCTGCCTAATTGCCTAACTAATTAACTACCTAATTAACTGCACAATTGCCTGCCTAATTAACTGACTAATTAAATGCCTATTTGCTTGTCTAATTAACTGCCCAATTGCCTGTTTAATTAACTGCCTAATTAACTGCCTAATTGCCTGCCTAATTGCCTGCCTAATTAACTGCCTGATTGCCTGCTTAATTATCTGCCTAATTGCCTGCCTAAATAATTGCCTAATTGCCCGCCTAATTAAATACCTAATTAACTGCACAATTGCCTGCCTAATTAACTGCCTATTTAAATGCCTAATTTCCTGTCTAATAAACTGCCTAATTAACTGCCCAATTGCCTGCCTAATTATCTGCCTAATTGCCTGCCTAATTAACTGCCTAATTAACTGCCTAATTTCCTGCCTAATTGACCTCCTAATAAACAACCTGATTGCCTGCTTAATTATCTGCCTTATTGCCTGCCTATTTAACTGCCTAATTGCCTGCCTAATTGCCTGCCTAATTAACTACCTAATTAATTGCCCAATTGCCTGCCTAATTAACTGCCTAATTACCTGCCAAATTGCCTGCCTAATTCACTGCCTAATTAACTGCTTAAGTGTCTGCCTAATTGCCTGCCTAATTAACTGCCTGATTGCCTGCTTTATTATCTGCCTTATTGCCTGCCTAATTAAATGCCTAATTGCCTGCCTAATTGCCTGCCTTATTAACTACCTTATTAAATGCACAATTGCCTGCCTAATTAACTGCCTAATTAAATGCCTAATTGCCTGTTTAATTAACCGCCTAATTAACTGCCTAATTGCCTGCCTAATTAACTGCCTAATTAACTGCCTAATTGCCTGCCTAATAACCGCCTAATTAACTGCCTAATTGCCTGCTTAATTATCTGCCTAATTGCCTGCCTAATCATCTGCTTAATTGCCTGCCTAATTAACTGCCTAATTATATGCTTAATTGCCTGCCTAATTAACTGCCTAATTAACTGACCAATTATCTGCCTAATTGACCGCCTATTTAACTGCCTAATAGCCTGCCTAATTACCTGCCAAATAGCCTGCCTGCCTAATTACCTGCTTAATTGCCTGCTTATTTGCCTTCTTGCCTAATTGCCTGCTTGCCTAATTGCTTGCCTAATAACTGCATAATTGCCTGCTAAATTACCTGCCTAATTGCCTGCCTAATTGCTTGACTAATAAACTGCCTTATTGCCTGCCTTATTGCCTGCCTTATTGCCTGCTTAATTGCCTGCCTAATTGCCAGCCTAATTTACTTCCTAATTGCCTGCCAAATTGCCTGCCTAATTAACTGCCTAATTGCCTGTTTTATTATGTGCCTAATTGCCTGCCTAATTAACTGCCTAATTGCCTGCCTAATTGCCTGCCTAATTAACTACCTAATTAACTGCACACTTGCCTGCCTAATTAACTGCCTAATTAAATGCCTAATTGCCTGTCTAATTAAACGCCTAATTAACTGCCTAATTGCCTGCTTAATTATCTGCCTAATTGCCTGCCTAATTAACTGCCTAATTGACTGTCTAATTGTCAGCCTAATTTCCTGCCTAATTAACTGCCTTATTAACTGCCTAATTGCCTGCCTAATTAACTGCCTAAGTGCCTGCTTAATTGCCTGCCTAATTAACTGCCCAATTGCCTGCCTAATTGACCGCTTAATTAACTGCCTAATTGCCTGCTTAATTATCTGCCTAATTACCTGCCTAATTGCCTGCCTAATTGCCTGCCTATTTATCTGCTTAATTGCCTGCCTATATAACTGCCTAATTAACTGCCCAATTGCCTGCCTAATTAACTGCCTAATTAACTGCACAATTGCCTGCCTAATTAACTGCTTAAGTGCCTGCCTAATTGACTGCCTTCCTAATAAACTGCTTAATTGCCTGCCTAATTGCCTGTCTGCCTAATTGCCTGCCTGCCTAATTGCCTGCCTGCCTAATTGCTTGCCTAATTACTACCTAATTACCTGCCTAAATGCCTGTCAAATTAACTGCCTTATTGCCTGCCTATTTGCCTGCTTAATTGCCTTCCCGATTGCCTGCCTAATTGCCTGTCTAATTAACTGCCTTATTGCCTGCCCAATAGCCTGCCTAATTAACTGCACAATTTCCTGCCTAATTAACTGCCTAATTAAATGCCAAATTGCCTGCCTAATTGACCTTTTAATTAACTGCCTAATTGCCTGCTTAATTATCTGCCTAATTGCCTGCCTAATTATCTGGTTAATTGCCTGCCTAATTAACTGCCTAATTATCTGCTTAATTGCCTGCCTAATTAACTGCCTAATTAACTGCCCAATTTCCTGCCTAATTAACTGCCTAATTAACTGCCTAATTGCCTGCCTAATTAACCGCCTAATTAACTGCCTAATTGCCTGCTTAATTATCTGCCTAATTGCCTGCCTAAATATCTGCTTAATTTCTGGCCTAATTAACTGCCTAATTATCTGCTTAATTGCCTGCCTAATTAACTGCCTAATTAAATGCCCAATTGCCTGCCTAATTAACTGCATAATTAACTGCCAAATTGCCTGGCTAATTCACTGCCTAATTAACTGCTTAAGTGTCTGCCTAATTGCCTGCCTAATTAACTGCCTGATTGCCTGCTTAATTATCTGCCTTATTGCCTGCCTAATTAAATGCCTAATTGCCTGCCTAATTGCCTGCCTTATTAACTACCTTATTAAATTAACAATTGCCTGCCTAATTAACTGCATAATTAAATGCCTAATTGCCTGTCTAATTAACCGCCTAATTAACTGCCTAATTGCCTGCCTAATTAACTGCCTAATTAACTGCCTAATTGCCTGCCTAATAACCGCCTAATTAACTGCCTAATTGCCTGCTTAATTATCTGCCTAATTGCCTGCCTAATCATCTGCTTAATTGCCTGCCTAATTAACTGCCTAATTATATGCTTAATTGCCTGCCTAATTAACTGCCTAATTAACTGACCAATTGCCTGCCTAATTGACCGCCTAATTAACTGCCTAATAGCCTGCCTAATTACCTGCCAAATAGCCTGCCTGCCTAATTAACTGCTTAATTGCCTGCTTATTTGCCTGCTTGCCTAATTGCCTGCTTGCCTAATTGCTTGCCTAATAACTGCATAATTGCCTGCTAAATTACCTGCCTAATTGCCTGCCTAATTGCTTGACTAATAAACTGCCTAATTGCCTGCTTAATTATCTGCCTAATTGCCTGCCTAATTAACTGCCTAATTGACTGCCTAATTGCCAGACTAATTGCCTGCCTAATTATCTGCCTAATTGCCTGCCTAATAAACTGCCTTATTAACTGCCTAATTGCCTGCCTAATTAACTGCCTAAGTGCCTGCCTAATTGCCTGCCTGATTAACTGCCTGATTGCCTTCTCATATATCTCCCTAATTGCCTGCCTAATTAACTGCCTATTTGCCTGCCTAAATGCCTGCCTAATTGCCTGCCTAATTATCTGCTTAATTGCCTGCCTAATAAACTGCCTAATTAACTGCCCAATTGCTTGCTTAATTAACTGCCTAATTAACTGCCCAATTGCCTGCCTAATTAACTGCCTAGTTAACTTCCTAAGTGCCTGCCTAATTGCCTGCCTAATACCCTGCCTAATTAACTGCCTAATTGCCTGTCTAATCATCTGCCTTATTGCCTGCCCAATTACCTGCCTAATTAACTGCCCAATTGCCTGCCTAATTAACTGCCTAATTAACTGCCTAAGTGCCTGCCTAACTGCCTGCCTAATTAACTGCCTAATTGCCTGCCTAATTGCCTGCCTACATGCCTGCCTAATTATCTGCTTAATTTCCTGCCTAATTAACTTCCTTATTAAATGCCAATTTGCCTGTCTAATTAACTGCCTAATTAACTGCCCAATTGCCTGCCTAATGAACTGCCTAATTAACTGCCTAATTGCCTGCCTTATTGTCCGCCTAATTGCCTGCTTAATTATCTGCCTAATTACCTGCCTAATCATCTGCTTAATTGCCTGCCTAATTAACTGCCTAATAGTCTGCTTAATTTCCAGCCTAATTAACTGCCTAATTAACTGCCTAATTGCCTGCCTAATTACCCGCCTAATTAACTGCCTAATTGCCTGCCAAATTGACCGCCTAATTAACTGCCTAATTGCCTGCTTAATTATCTGCCTAATTGCCTGCCTAATTATCTGCTTAATTGCCTGCCTAATTAAATGCCTAATTATCTGCTTAATTGCCTGCCTAATTAACTAACCAATTGCCTGCCTTATTAACTGCCTAATTAACTGCCAAATGCCTGCCTTATTGACCGCCTAATTAACTGCCTAATTGCCTGCTTAATTATCTGCATAATTGACTGCCAAATGATCTGCTTAATTGCCTGCCTAATTAACTGCCTAACTATCTGCTTAATTGCCTGCCTAATTAACTGCCTAATTAACTTCCCAATTGCCTGCCTAATTAACTGCCTAATTAACTGACCAATTGCCTGCCTAATTGACCGCCTAATTAACTGCCTAATAGAATGCCTAATTACCTGCCAAATTGCCTGCCTGCCTAATTAACTGCTTAATTGCCTGCATATTTGCCTGCTTGCCTAATTGCCTGCTTGCCTAATTGCTTGCCTAATAACTGCATAATTGCCTGCTATATTACCTGCCTAATTGCCTGCCTAATTGCTTGACTAATAAACTGCCTTATTGCCTGCCTTATTGCCTGCTTAATTGCCTGCCTAATTGCCAGCGTAATTTACTTCCTAATTGCCTGCCTAATTAACTGCCTAATTGCCTGCCTTATTATGTGCCTAATTGCCTGCCTAATTAACTGCCTAAGTGCCTGCCTAATTGCCTGCCTAATTAACTGCCCAATTGCCTGCCTAATTGACCGCTTAATTAACTGCCTAATTGCCTGCTTAATTATCTGCCTAATTACCTGCCTAATTGCCTGCCTAATTGCCTGCCTATTTATCTGCTTAATTGCCTGCCTATATAACTACCTAATTAACTGCCCAATTGCCTGCCTAATTAACTGCTTAATTAACTGCCCAATTGCCTGCCTAATTAACTGCCTAAGTGCCTGCCTAATTGCCTGCCTAATTAACTGCCTGATTGCCTTCTCATATATCTGCCTAATTGCCTGCCTAATTGCCTGCTTAATTGCCTGCCTAATTGCCTGCCTAATTATCTGCTTAATTGCCTGCCTAATTAACTGCATAATTATCTGCCTAATTGCCTGCCTAATCATCTGCTTAATTGCCTGCCTAATTAACTGCCTAATAGTCTGCTTAATTTCCAGCCTAATTGCCTGCCTAATTAAATGCCTAATTATCTGCTTAATTGCCTGCCTAATTAACTAACCAATTGCCTGCCTTATCAACTGCCTAATTAACTGCCAAATGCCTGCCTTATTGACCGCCTAATTAACTGCCTAATTGCCTGCTTAATTATCTGCATAATTGACTGCCAAATGATCTGCTTAATTGCCTGCCTTATTAACTGCCTAACTATCTGCTTAATTGCCTGCCTAATTAACTGCCTAATTAACTTCCCAATTGCCTGCCTAATTAACTGCTTAATTAACTGACCAATCGCCTGCCTAATTGACCGCCTAATTAACTGCCTAATAGCCTGCCTAATTACCTGCCAAATTGCCTGCCTGCCTAATTAACTGCTTAATTGCCTGCATATTTGCCTGCTTGCCTAATTGCCTGCTTGCCTAATTGCTTGCCTAATAACTGCATAATTGCCTGCTATATTACCTGCCTAATTGCCTGCCTAATTGCTTGACTAATAAACTGCCTTATTGCCTGCCTTATTGCCTGCTTAATTGCCTGCCTAATTGCCAGCCTAATTTACTTCCTAATTGCCTGCCTAATTGCCTGCCTAATTAACTGCCTAATTGCCTGCCTTATTATGTGCCTAATTGCCTGCCTAATTAACTGCCTAAGTGCCTGCCTAATTGCCTGCCTAATTAACTGCCCAATTGCCTGCCTAATTGACCGCTTAATTACTGCCTAAATGCCTGCTTAATTATCTGCCTAATTACCTGCCTAATTGCCTGCCTAATTGCCTGCCTATTTATCTGCTTAATTGCCTGCCTATATAACTGCCTAATAAACTGCCCAATTGCCTGCCTAAATAACTGCCTAATTAACTGCCCAATTGCCTGCCTAATTAACTGCCTAAGTGCCTGCCTAATTGCCTGCCTAATTAACTGCCTGATTGCCTTCTCATATATCTGCCTAATTGCCTGCCTAATTGCCTGCTTAATTGCCTGCCTAATTGCCTGCCTAAGTATCTGCTTAATTGCCTGCCTAATTAACTGCCTAATTATCTGCCTAATTGCCTGCCTAATCATCTGTTTAATTGCCTGCCTAATTAACTGCCTAATAGTCTGCTTAATTGCCAGCCTAATTAACTGCTTAATTAACTGCCTAATTAACTGCCTAATTGCCTGCCTAATTGACCGCCTAATTAACTGCCTAATTGCCTGCCTAATTGACCGCCTAATTAACTGCCTAATTGCCTGCTTAATTATCTGCCTAATTGCCTGCATAATTATCTGCTTAATTGCCTGCCTAATTAAATGCCTAATTATCTGCTTAAATGCCTGCCTAATTAACTGCCCAATTGCCTGCCTAAGTATCTGCCTAATTGCCTGCCTAAATATCTGCTTAATTGCTGGCCTAATTAACTGCCTAATTATCTGCTTAATTGCCTGCCTAATTAACTGCCTAATTATCTGCTTAATTGCCTGCCTAATTAACTGCCTAATTAAATGCCCAATTGCCTGCCTAATTAACTGCATAATTAACTGCCAAATTGCCTGGCTAATTCACTGCCTAATTAACTGCTTAAGTGTCTGCCTAATTGCCTGCCTAATTAACTGCCTGATTGCCTGCTTAATTATCTGCCTTATTGCCTGCCTAATTAAATGCCTAATTGCCTGCCTAATTGCCTGCCTTATTAACTACCTTATTAAATTAACAATTGCCTGCCTAATTAACTGCATAATTAAATGCCTAATTGCCTGTCTAATTAACCGCCTAATTAACTGCCTAATTGCCTGCCTAATTAACTGCCTAATTAACTGCCTAATTGCCTGCCTAATAACCGCCTAATTAACTGCCTAATTGCCTGCTTAATTATCTGCCTAATTGCCTGCCTAATCATCTGCTTAATTGCCTGCCTAATTAACTGCCTAATTATATGCTTAATTGCCTGCCTAATTAACTGCCTAATTAACTGACCAATTGCCTGCCTAATTGACCGCCTAATTAACTGCCTAATAGCCTGCCTAATTACCTGCCAAATAGCCTGCCTGCCTAATTAACTGCTTAATTGCCTGCTTATTTGCCTGCTTGCCTAATTGCCTGCTTGCCTAATTGCTTGCCTAATAACTGCATAATTGCCTGCTAAATTACCTGCCTAATTGCCTGCCTAATTGCTTGACTAATAAACTGCCTAATTGCCTGCTTAATTATCTGCCTAATTGCCTGCCAAATTAACTGCCTAATTGACTGCCTAATTGCCAGACTAATTGCCTGCCTAATTATCTGCCTAATTGCCTGCCTAATAAACTGCCTTATTAACTGCCTAATTGCCTGCCTAATTAACTGCCTAAGTGCCTGCCTAATTGCCTGCCTGATTAACTGCCTGATTGCCTTCTCATATATCTCCCTAATTGCCTGCCTAATTAACTGCCTATTTGCCTGCCTAAATGCCTGCCTAATTGCCTGCCTAATTATCTGCTTAATTGCCTGCCTAATAAACTGCCTAATTAACTGCCCAATTGCTTGCTTAATTAACTGCCTAATTAACTGCCCAATTGCCTGCCTAATTAACTGCCTAGTTAACTGCCTAAGTGCCTGCCTAATTGCCTGCCTAATACCCTGCCTAATTAACTGCCTAATTGCCTGTCTAATTATCTGCCTTATTGCCTGCCCAATTACCTGCCTAATTAACTGCCCAATTGCCTGCCTAATTAACTGCCTAATTAACTGCCTAAGTGCCTGCCTAACTGCCTGCCTAATTAACTGCCTAATTGCCTGCCTAATTGCCTGCCTACATGCCTGCCTAATTATCTGCTTAATTTCCTGCCTAATTAACTTCCTTATTAAATGCCAATTTGCCTGTCTAATTAACTGCCTAATTAACTGCCCAATTGCCTGCCTAATGAACTGCCTAATTAACTGCCTAATTGCCTGCCTTATTGTCCGCCTAATTGCCTGCTTAATTATCTGCCTAATTACCTGCCTAATCATCTGCTTAATTGCCTGCCTAATTAACTGCCTAATAGTCTGCTTAATTTCCAGCCTAATTAACTGCCTAATTAACTGCCTAATTGCCTGCCTAATTACCCGCCTAATTAACTGCCTAATTGCCTGCCAAATTGACCGCCTAATTAACTGCCTAATTGCCTGCTTAATTATCTGCCTAATTGCCTGCCTAATTATCTGCTTAATTGCCTGCCTAATTAAATGCCTAATTATCTGCTTAATTGCCTGCCTAATTAACTAACCAATTGCCTGCCTTATTAACTGCCTAATTAACTGCCAAATGCCTGCCTTATTGACCGCCTAATTAACTGCCTAATTGCCTGCTTAATTATCTGCATAATTGACTGCCAAATGATCTGCTTAATTGCCTGCCTAATTAACTGCCTAACTATCTGCTTAATTGCCTGCCTAATTAACTGCCTAATTAACTTCCCAATTGCCTGCCTAATTAACTGCCTAATTAACTGACCAATTGCCTGCCTAATTGACCGCCTAATTAACTGCCTAATAGAATGCCTAATTACCTGCCAAATTGCCTGCCTGCCTAATTAACTGCTTAATTGCCTGCATATTTGCCTGCTTGCCTAATTGCCTGCTTGCCTAATTGCTTGCCTAATAACTGCATAATTGCCTGCTATATTACCTGCCTAATTGCCTGCCTAATTGCTTGACTAATAAACTGCCTTATTGCCTGCCTTATTGCCTGCTTAATTGCCTGCCTAATTGCCAGCGTAATTTACTTCCTAATTGCCTGCCTAATTAACTGCCTAATTGCCTGCCTTATTATGTGCCTAATTGCCTGCCTAATTAACTGCCTAAGTGCCTGCCTAATTGCCTGCCTAATTAACTGCCCAATTGCCTGCCTAATTGACCGCTTAATTAACTGCCTAATTGCCTGCTTAATTATCTGCCTAATTACCTGCCTAATTGCCTGCCTAATTGCCTGCCTATTTATCTGCTTAATTGCCTGCCTATATAACTACCTAATTAACTGCCCAATTGCCTGCCTAATTAACTGCTTAATTAACTGCCCAATTGCCTGCCTAATTAACTGCCTAAGTGCCTGCCTAATTGCCTGCCTAATTAACTGCCTGATTGCCTTCTCATATATCTGCCTAATTGCCTGCCTAATTGCCTGCTTAATTGCCTGCCTAATTGCCTGCCTAATTATCTGCTTAATTGCCTGCCTAATTAACTGCATAATTATCTGCCTAATTGCCTGCCTAATCATCTGCTTAATTGCCTGCCTAATTAACTGCCTAATAGTCTGCTTAATTTCCAGCCTAATTGCCTGCCTAATTAAATGCCTAATTATCTGCTTAATTGCCTGCCTAATTAACTAACCAATTGCCTGCCTTATCAACTGCCTAATTAACTGCCAAATGCCTGCCTTATTGACCGCCTAATTAACTGCCTAATTGCCTGCTTAATTATCTGCATAATTGACTGCCAAATGATCTGCTTAATTGCCTGCCTTATTAACTGCCTAACTATCTGCTTAATTGCCTGCCTAATTAACTGCCTAATTAACTTCCCAATTGCCTGCCTAATTAACTGCTTAATTAACTGACCAATCGCCTGCCTAATTGACCGCCTAATTAACTGCCTAATAGCCTGCCTAATTACCTGCCAAATTGCCTGCCTGCCTAATTAACTGCTTAATTGCCTGCATATTTGCCTGCTTGCCTAATTGCCTGCTTGCCTAATTGCTTGCCTAATAACTGCATAATTGCCTGCTATATTACCTGCCTAATTGCCTGCCTAATTGCTTGACTAATAAACTGCCTTATTGCCTGCCTTATTGCCTGCTTAATTGCCTGCCTAATTGCCAGCCTAATTTACTTCCTAATTGCCTGCCTAATTGCCTGCCTAATTAACTGCCTAATTGCCTGCCTTATTATGTGCCTAATTGCCTGCCTAATTAACTGCCTAAGTGCCTGCCTAATTGCCTGCCTAATTAACTGCCCAATTGCCTGCCTAATTGACCGCTTAATTACTGCCTAAATGCCTGCTTAATTATCTGCCTAATTACCTGCCTAATTGCCTGCCTAATTGCCTGCCTATTTATCTGCTTAATTGCCTGCCTATATAACTGCCTAATAAACTGCCCAATTGCCTGCCTAAATAACTGCCTAATTAACTGCCCAATTGCCTGCCTAATTAACTGCCTAAGTGCCTGCCTAATTGCCTGCCTAATTAACTGCCTGATTGCCTTCTCATATATCTGCCTAATTGCCTGCCTAATTGCCTGCTTAATTGCCTGCCTAATTGCCTGCCTAAGTATCTGCTTAATTGCCTGCCTAATTAACTGCCTAATTATCTGCCTAATTGCCTGCCTAATCATCTGTTTAATTGCCTGCCTAATAGTCTGCTTAATTGCCAGCCTAATTAACTGCTTAATTAACTGCCTAATTAACTGCCTAATTGCCTGCCTAATTGACCGCCTAATTAACTGCCTAATTGCCTGCCTAATTGACCGCCTAATTAACTGCCTAATTGCCTGCTTAATTATCTGCCTAATTGCCTGCATAATTATCTGCTTAATTGCCTGCCTAATTAAATGCCTAATTATCTGCTTAAATGCCTGCCTAATTAACTGCCCAATTGCCTGCCTAAGTATCTGCCTAATTGCCTGCCTAAATATCTGCTTAATTGCTGGCCTAATTAACTGCCTAATTATCTGCTTAATTGCCTGCCTAATTAACTGCCTAATTAAATGCCCAATTGCCTGCCTAATTTACTGCCTAATTGCCTGCCTAATTGACCGCCTAATTAACTGCCTAATAGCCTGCTTAATTATCTGCCTAATTGCCTGCCTAATTATCTGCTTAATTGCCTGCCTAATTGCCTGCCTAATTAACTGCCTGATTGCCTGCTTAATTATCTGCCTAATTGCCTGCAAATTAACTCCCAAATTGCCTGCCTAATTGCCTGCCTAATTAACTGCCTGATTGCCTGCTTAATTATCTGCCTAATTGCCTGCAAATTAACTCCCAAATTGCCTGCCTAATTGCCTGCCTAATTAACTACCTAATTAACTGCACACTTGCCTGCCTAATTAACGGCCTAATTAAATGCCTAATTGCCTGCCTAATTAACTGCCTAATTGCCTGCTTAATTATCTGCCTATGTGCCTGCCTAATTATCTGCTTTATTGCCTGCCTAATTAAATGCCTAAATATCTGCCTAATTGCCATCCTAATTAACTGCCTAATTAACTGCCCAATTGCCTGCCTAATTAACTGCATAATTAACTGCCCAATTGCAGGCCTAAAAGACCGCCTAATTAGGTGCCTAATTGCCTGCCTAATTGCCTGCCTAATTATCTGCCTAATAGCCTGCATAATTGCCTGCCTTATTACCTGCCAAATTGACTGCCTTCCTAATAAACTGCTTAATTGCCTGCCTAATTGCCTGCCTGCCTAATTGCCTGTCTGCCTAATTGCCTGCCTGCCTAATTGCCTGCCTGTCTAATTGCTTGCCTAATTACTACCTAATTACCTGCCTAAATGCCTGTCAAATTAACTGCCTTATTGCCTGCCTATTTGCCTGCTTAATTGCCTTCCCGATTGCCTGCCTAATTGCCTGTCTAATTAACTGCCTTATTGCCTGCCCAATGGCCTGCCTAATTAACTGCACAATTTCCTGCCTAATTAACTGCCTAATTAAATGCCTAATTGCCTGCCTAATTGACCTTTTAATTAACTGCCTAATTGCCTGCTTAATTATCTGCCTAATTGCCTGCCTAATTATCTGGTTAATTGCCTGCCTAATTAACTGCCTAATCATCTGCTTAATTGCTTGCTTAATTAACTGCCTAATTAACTGCCCAATTTCCTGCCTAATTAACTGCCTAATTAACTGCCTAATTGCCTGCCTAATTGACCGCCTAATTAACTGCCTAATTGCCTGCTTAATTATCTGCCTAATTGCCTGCCTAAATATCTGCTTAATTTCTGGCCTAATTAACTGCCTAATTATCTGCTTAATTGCCTGCCTAATTAACTGCCTAATAAAATGCCCAATTGCCTGCCTAATTAACTGCATAATTAACTGCCAAATTGCCTGGCTAATTCACTGCCTAATTAACTGCTTAAGTGTCTGCCTAATTGCCTGCCTAATTAACTGCCTGATTGCCTGCTTAATTATCTGCCTTATTGCCTGCCTAATTAAATGCCTAATTGCCTGCCTAATTGCCTGCCTTATTAACTACCTTATTAAATTAACAATTGCCTGCCTAATTAACTGCCTAATTAAATGCCTAATTGCCTGTCTAATTAACCGCCTAATTAACTGCCTAATTGCCTGCCTAATTAACTGCCTAATTGCCTACCTAATAACCGCCTAATAAACTGCCTAATTGCCTGCTTAATTATCTGCCTAATTGCCTGCCTAATCATCTGCTTAATTGCCTGCCTAATTAACTGCCTAATTATATGCTTAATTGCCTGCCTAATTAACTGCCTAATTAACTGACCAATTGCCTGCCTAATTGACCGCCTAATTAACTGCCTAATAGCCTGCCTAATTACCTGCCAAATAGCCTGCCTGCCTAATTAACTGCTTAATTGCCTGCTTATTTGCCTGCTTGCCTAATTGCCTGCTTGCCTAATTGCTTGCCTAATAACTGCATAATTGCCTGCTAAATTACCTGCCTAATTGCTTGCCTAATTGCTTGACTAATAAACTGCCTTATTGCCTGCCTTATTGCCTGCTTAATTGCCTGCCTAATTGCTAGCCTGATTTACTTCCTAATTGCCTGCCAAATTGCCTGCCTAATTAACTGCCTAATTGCCTGTTTTATTATGTGCCTAATTGCCTGCCTAATTAACTGCCTAATTGCCTGCCTAATTGCCTGCCTAATTAACTACCTAATTAACTGCACACTTGCCTGCCTAATTAACTGCCTAATTAAATGCCTAATTGCCTGTCTAATTAACCGCCTAATTAACTGCCTAATTGCCTGCTTAATTATCTGCCTAATTGCCTGCCTAATTAACTGCCTAATTGACTGCCTAATTGCCTGCCTAATTATCTGCCTAATTGCCTGCCTAATTAACTGCCTTATTAACTGCCTAATTGCCTGCCTAATTAACTGCCTAAGTGCCTGCCTAATTGCCTGCCTGATTAACTGCCTGATTGCCTTCTCATATATCTGCCTAATTGCCTGCCTAATTAACTGCCTATTTGCCTGCCTAAATGCCTGCCTAATTTCCTGCCTAATTATCTGCTTAATTGCCTGCCTAATAAACTGCCTAATTAACTGCCCAATTGCTTGCTTAATTAACTGCCTAATTAACTGCCCAAATGCCTGCCTAATTAACTGCCTAGTTAACTGCCTAAGTGCCTGCCTAATTGCCTGCTTAATACCCTGCTTAATTAACTGCCTAATTGCCTGTCTAATTATCTGCCTTATTGCCTTCCCAATTACCTGCCTAATTAACTGCCCAATTGCCTGCCTAATTAACTGCCTAATTAACTGCCTAAGTGCCTGCCTAATTGCCTGCCTAATTAACTGCCTAATTGCCTGCCTAATTGCCTGCCTACTTGCCTGCCTAATTATCTGCTTAATTTCCTGCCTAATTAACTTCCTTATTAAATGCCTATTTGCCTGTCTAATTAACTGCCTAATTAACTGCCCAATTGCCTGCCTAATTAACTGCCTAATTAACTGCCTAATTGCCTGCCTTATTGACCGCCTAATTGCCTGCTTAATTATCTGCCTAATTGCCTGCCTAATCATCTGCTTAATTGCCTGCCTAATTAACTGCCTAATAGTCTGCTTAATTGCCAGACTAATTAACTGCCTAATTAACTGCCTAATTGCCTGCCTAATTGAACGCCTAATTAACTGCCTAATTGCCTGCCTAATTGACCGCCTAATAAGCTGCCTAATTGCCTGCTTAATTATCTGCCTAATTGCCTGCCTAATTATCTGCTTAATTGCCTGCCTAATTAAATGCTGATTATCTGCTTAATTGCCTGCCTAATTAACTGCCCAATTGCCTGCCTAATTAACTGCCTAATTAACTGCCAAATGCCTGCCTTATTGACCGGTTAATTAACTGCCTAATTGCCTGCTTAATTATCTGCATAATTGACTGCCAAATGATCTGCTTAATTGCCTGCCTAATTAACTGCCTAACTATCTGCTTAATTGCCTGCCTAATTAACTGCCTAATTAACTTCCCAATTGCCTGCCTAATTAACTGCTTAATTAACTGACCAATTGCCTGCCTAATTGACCGCCTAATTAACTGCCTAATAGCCTGCTTAATTACCTGCCAAATTGCCTGCCTGCCTAATAAACTGCTTAATTGCCTGCATATTTGCCTGCTTGCCTAATTGCCTGCTTGCCTTATTGCTTGCCTAATAACTGCATAATTGCCTGCTATATTACCTGCCTAATTGCCTGCCTAATTGCTTGACTAATAAACTGCCTTATTGCCTGCCTTTTTGCCTGCTTAATTGCCTGCCTAATTGCCAGCCTAATTTACTTCCTAATTGCCTGCCTAATTGCCTGCCTAATTAACTGCCTAAATGCCTGCCTTATTATGTGCCTAATTGCCTGCCTAATTAACTGCCTAAGTGCCTGCCTAATTGCCTGCCTAATTAACTGCCCAATTGCCTGCCTAATTGACCGCTTAATTAACTGCCTAATTGCCTGCTTAATTAGCTGTCTAATTACCTGCCTAATTGCCTGCCTAATTGCCTGCCTATTTATCTGCTTAATTGCCTGCCTATATAACTGCCTTATTAACTGCCCAATTGCCTGCCTAATTAACTGCCTAATTAACTGCCCAATTGCCTGCCTAATTAACTGCCTAAGTGCCTGCCTAATTGCCTGCCTATTTAACTGCCTGATTGCCTTCTCATATATCTGCCTAATTGCCTGCCTAATTGCCTGCTTAATTGCCTGCCTAATTGCCTGCCTAATTATCTGCTTAATTGCCTGCCTAATTAACTGCCTAATTAAATGCCTAATTGCCTGTCTAATTAACTGCCTAATTAACTGCCCAATTGCCTGCCTAATTAACTGCCTAATTAACTTCCTAATTGCCTGCAATATTGACTGCCTAATCAACTGCCTAATTGCCTGCTTAATTATCTGCCTAATTGCATGCCTAATTATCTGCTTAATTGCCTGCCTAATTAACTGCCTAATTATCTGCTTAATTGCCTGAATAATTAACTGCCTTAGTAACTGCTCAATTGCCTGCCTAATTAACTGCCTAATTAACTGCCCAATTGCCTGCCTAATTGACCATCTAATTAACTGCCTAATTTCCTGTCTAATTAACTGCCCAATTAACTGCCTAATTGCCTGCCTAATTAACTGCCTAATAACTGCCTAATTGCCTGCCTAATTGCCTGCCTAATTAACTGCTTAATTGCCTGCCTAATTATCTGCTTAATTGCCTGCCTAATTAAATGCCTAATTATCTGCTTAATTGCCTGCCCAATTAACTGCACATTTGCCTGCCTAATTAACTGCTTAATTAAATGCCTAATTACCTGTTTAATTAACTGCCTAATTGCCTGCCTAATTGCCTGCCTAATTGCCTGCCTAATTGCCTGCCTAATTGCCTGCCTAATTGCCTGCATAATTAACTGCCTGATTGCCTGCTTAATTATCTGCCTAATTGCCTGCCTAATTAACTGCCTAATTGCCCGCCTAATTAAATACCTAATTAACTGCACAATTGCCTACTTAATTAACTGCATATTTAAATGCCTAATTTCCTGTCTAATAAACTACCTAATTAACTGCCCAATTGCCTGCCAAATTATCTGCCTAATTGCCTGCCTAATTAACTGCCTAATTAACTGCCTAATATCCTGCCTAATTGACCTCCTAATAAACAACCTGATTGCCTGCTTAATTATCTGCCTTATTGCCTGCCTAATTAACTGCCTAATTGCCTGCCTAATTGCCTAACTAATTAACTACCTAATTAACTGCACAATTGCCTGCCTAATTAACTGACTAATTAAATGCCTATTTGCATGTCTAATTAACTGCCCAATTGCCTGTTTAATTAACTGCCTAATTAACTGCCTAATTGCCTGCCTAATTGCCTGCCTAATTAACTGCCTGATTGCCTGCTTAATTATCTGCCTAATTGCCTGCCTAAATAATTGTCTAATTGCCCGCCTAATTAAATACCTAATTAACTGCACAATTGCCTGCCTAATTAACTGCCTATTTAAATGCCTAATTTCCTGTCTAATAAACTGCCTAATTAACTGCCCAATTGCCTGCCTAATTATCTGCCTAATTGCCTGCCTAATTAACTGCCTAATTAAATGCCTAATTTCCTGCCTAATTGACCTCCTAATAAACAACCTGATTGCCTGCTTAATTATCTGCCTTATTGCCTGCCTATTTAACTGCCTAATTGCCTGCCTAATTGCCTGCCTAATTAACTACCTAATTAATTGCCCAATTGCCTGCCTAATTAACTGCCTAATTACCTGCCAAATTGCCTGCCTAATTCACTGCCTAATTAAATGCTTAAGTGTCTGCCTAATTGCCTGCCTAATTAACTGCCTGATTGCCTGCTTTATTATCTGCCTTATTGCCTGCCTAATTAAATGCCTAATTGCCTGCCTAATTGCCTGCCTTATTAACTACCTTATTAAATGCACAATTGCCTGCCTAATTAACTGCCTAATTAAATGCCTAATTGCCTGTCTAATTAACCGCCTAATTAACTGCCTAATTGCCTGCCTAATTAGCTGCCTAATTAACTGCCTAATTGCCTGCCTAATAACCGCCTAATTAACTGCCTAATTGCCTGCTTAATTATCTGCCTAATTGCCTGCCTAATCATCTGCTTAATTGCCTGCCTAATTAACTGCCTAATTATATGCTTAATTGCCTGCCTAATTAACTGCCTAATTGCCTGCCTAATTGACCGCTTAATTAACTGCCTAATTGCCTGCTTAATTATCTGCCTAATTACCTGCCTAATTGCCTGCCTAATTGCCTGCCTATTTATCTGCTTAATTGCCTGCCTATATAACTACCTAATTAACTGCCCAATTGCCTGCCTAATTAACTGCTTAATTAACTGCCCAATTGCCTGCCTAATTAACTGCCTAAGTGCCTGCCTAATTGCCTGCCTAATTAACTGCCTGATTGCCTTCTCATATATCTGCCTAATTGCCTGCCTAATTGCCTGCTTAATTGCCTGCCTAATTGCCTGCCTAATTATCTGCTTAATTGCCTGCCTAATTAACTGCATAATTATCTGCCTAATTGCCTGCCTAATCATCTGCTTAATTGCCTGCCTAATTAACTGCCTAATAGTCTGCTTAATTTCCAGCCTAATTGCCTGCCTAATTAAATGCCTAATTATCTGCTTAATTGCCTGCCTAATTAACTAACCAATTGCCTGCCTTATCAACTGCCTAATTAACTGCCAAATGCCTGCCTTATTGACCGCCTAATTAACTGCCTAATTGCCTGCTTAATTATCTGCATAATTGACTGCCAAATGATCTGCTTAATTGCCTGCCTTATTAACTGCCTAACTATCTGCTTAATTGCCTGCCTAATTAACTGCCTAATTAACTTCCCAATTGCCTGCCTAATTAACTGCTTAATTAACTGACCAATCGCCTGCCTAATTGACCGCCTAATTAACTGCCTAATAGCCTGCCTAATTACCTGCCAAATTGCCTGCCTGCCTAATTAACTGCTTAATTGCCTGCATATTTGCCTGCTTGCCTAATTGCCTGCTTGCCTAATTGCTTGCCTAATAACTGCATAATTGCCTGCTATATTACCTGCCTAATTGCCTGCCTAATTGCTTGACTAATAAACTGCCTTATTGCCTGCCTTATTGCCTGCTTAATTGCCTGCCTAATTGCCAGCCTAATTTACTTCCTAATTGCCTGCCTAATTGCCTGCCTAATTAACTGCCTAATTGCCTGCCTTATTATGTGCCTAATTGCCTGCCTAATTAACTGCCTAAGTGCCTGCCTAATTGCCTGCCTAATTAACTGCCCAATTGCCTGCCTAATTGACCGCTTAATTACTGCCTAAATGCCTGCTTAATTATCTGCCTAATTACCTGCCTAATTGCCTGCCTAATTGCCTGCCTATTTATCTGCTTAATTGCCTGCCTATATAACTGCCTAATAAACTGCCCAATTGCCTGCCTAAATAACTGCCTAATTAACTGCCCAATTGCCTGCCTAATTAACTGCCTAAGTGCCTGCCTAATTGCCTGCCTAATTAACTGCCTGATTGCCTTCTCATATATCTGCCTAATTGCCTGCCTAATTGCCTGCTTAATTGCCTGCCTAATTGCCTGCCTAAGTATCTGCTTAATTGCCTGCCTAATTAACTGCCTAATTATCTGCCTAATTGCCTGCCTAATCATCTGTTTAATTGCCTGCCTAATTAACTGCCTAATAGTCGGCTTAATTGCCAGCCTAATTAACTGCTTAATTAACTGCCTAATTAACTGCCTAATTGCCTGCCTAATTGACCGCCTAATTAACTGCCTAATTGCCTGCCTAATTGACCGCCTAATTAACTGCCTAATTGCCTGCTTAATTATCTGCCTAATTGCCTGCATAATTATCTGCTTAATTGCCTGCCTAATTAAATGCCTAATTATCTGCTTAAATGCCTGCCTAATTAACTGCCCAATTGCCTGCCTAAGTATCTGCCTAATTGCCTGCCTAAATATCTGCTTAATTGCTGGCCTAATTAACTGCCTAATTATCTGCTTAATTGCCTGCCTAATTAACTGCCTAATTATCTGCTTAATTGCCTGCCTAATTAACTGCCTAATTAAATGCCCAATTGCCTGCCTAATTAACTGCATAATTAACTGCCAAATTGCCTGGCTAATTCACTGCCTAATTAACTGCTTAAGTGTCTGCCTAATTGCCTGCCTAATTAACTGCCTGATTGCCTGCTTTATTATCTGCCTTATTGCCTGCCTAATTAAATGCCTAATTGCCTGCCTAATTGCCTGCCTTATTAACTACCTTATTAAATTAACAATTGCCTGCCTAATTAACTGCATAATTAAATGCCTAATTGCCTGTCTAATTAACCGCCTAATTAACTGCCTAATTGCCTGCCTAATTAACTGCCTAATTAACTGCCTAATTGCCTGCCTAATAACCGCCTAATTAACTGCCTAATTGCCTGCTTAATTATCTGCCTAATTGCCTGCCTAATCATCTGCTTAATTGCCTGCCTAATTAACTGCCTAATTATATGCTTAATTGCCTGCCTAATTAACTGCCTAATTAACTGACCAATTGCCTGCCTAATTGACCGCCTAATTAACTGCCTAATAGCCTGCCTAATTACCTGCCAAATAGCCTGCCTGCCTAATTAACTGCTTAATTGCCTGCTTATTTGCCTGCTTGCCTAATTGCCTGCTTGCCTAATTGCTTGCCTAATAACTGCATAATTGCCTGCTAAATTACCTGCCTAATTGCCTGCCTAATTGCTTGACTAATAAACTGCCTAATTGCCTGCTTAATTATCTGCCTAATTGCCTGCCAAATTAACTGCCTAATTGACTGCCTAATTGCCAGACTAATTGCCTGCCTAATTATCTGCCTAATTGCCTGCCTAATAAACTGCCTTATTAACTGCCTAATTGCCTGCCTAATTAACTGCCTAAGTGCCTGCCTAATTGCCTGCCTGATTAACTGCCTGATTGCCTTCTCATATATCTCCCTAATTGCCTGCCTAATTAACTGCCTATTTGCCTGCCTAAATGCCTGCCTAATTGCCTGCCTAATTATCTGCTTAATTGCCTGCCTAATAAACTGCCTAATTAACTGCCCAATTGCTTGCTTAATTAACTGCCTAATTAACTGCCCAATTGCCTGCCTAATTAACTGCCTAGTTAACTGCCTAAGTGCCTGCCTAATTGCCTGCCTAATACCCTGCCTAATTAACTGCCTAATTGCCTGTCTAATTATCTGCCTTATTGCCTGCCCAATTACCTGCCTAATTAACTGCCCAATTGCCTGCCTAATTAACTGCCTAATTAACTGCCTAAGTGCCTGCCTAACTGCCTGCCTAATTAACTGCCTAATTGCCTGCCTAATTGCCTGCCTACATGCCTGCCTAATTATCTGCTTAATTTCCTGCCTAATTAACTTCCTTATTAAATGCCAATTTGCCTGTCTAATTAACTGCCTAATTAACTGCCCAATTGCCTGCCTAATGAACTGCCTAATTAACTGCCTAATTGCCTGCCTTATTGTCCGCCTAATTGCCTGCTTAATTATCTGCCTAATTACCTGCCTAATCATCTGCTTAATTGCCTGCCTAATTAACTGCCTAATAGTCTGCTTAATTTCCAGCCTAATTAACTGCCTAATTAACTGCCTAATTGCCTGCCTAATTACCCGCCTAATTAACTGCCTAATTGCCTGCCAAATTGACCGCCTAATTAACTGCCTAATTGCCTGCTTAATTATCTGCCTAATTGCCTGCCTAATTATCTGCTTAATTGCCTGCCTAATTAAATGCCTAATTATCTGCTTAATTGCCTGCCTAATTAACTAACCAATTGCCTGCCTTATTAACTGCCTAATTAACTGCCAAATGCCTGCCTTATTGACCGCCTAATTAACTGCCTAATTGCCTGCTTAATTATCTGCATAATTGACTGCCAAATGATCTGCTTAATTGCCTGCCTAATTAACTGCCTAACTATCTGCTTAATTGCCTGCCTAATTAACTGCCTAATTAACTTCCCAATTGCCTGCCTAATTAACTGCCTAATTAACTGACCAATTGCCTGCCTAATTGACCGCCTAATTAACTGCCTAATAGAATGCCTAATTACCTGCCAAATTGCCTGCCTGCCTAATTAACTGCTTAATTGCCTGCATATTTGCCTGCTTGCCTAATTGCCTGCTTGCCTAATTGCTTGCCTAATAACTGCATAATTGCCTGCTATATTACCTGCCTAATTGCCTGCCTAATTGCTTGACTAATAAACTGCCTTATTGCCTGCCTTATTGCCTGCTTAATTGCCTGCCTAATTGCCAGCGTAATTTACTTCCTAATTGCCTGCCTAATTAACTGCCTAATTGCCTGCCTTATTATGTGCCTAATTGCCTGCCTAATTAACTGCCTAAGTGCCTGCCTAATTGCCTGCCTAATTAACTGCCCAATTGCCTGCCTAATTGACCGCTTAATTAACTGCCTAATTGCCTGCTTAATTATCTGCCTAATTACCTGCCTAATTGCCTGCCTAATTGCCTGCCTATTTATCTGCTTAATTGCCTGCCTATATAACTACCTAATTAACTGCCCAATTGCCTGCCTAATTAACTGCTTAATTAACTGCCCAATTGCCTGCCTAATTAACTGCCTAAGTGCCTGCCTAATTGCCTGCCTAATTAACTGCCTGATTGCCTTCTCATATATCTGCCTAATTGCCTGCCTAATTGCCTGCTTTGTTGCCTGCCTAATTGCCTGCCTAATTATCTGCTTAATTGCCTGCCTAATTAACTGCATAATTATCTGCCTAATTGCCTGCCTAATCATCTGCTTAATTGCCTGCCTAATTAACTGCCTAATAGTCTGCTTAATTTCCAGCCTAATTGCCTGCCTAATTAAATGCCTAATTATCTGCTTAATTGCCTGCCTAATTAACTAACCAATTGCCTGCCTTATCAACTGCCTAATTAACTGCCAAATGCCTGCCTTATTGACCGCCTAATTAACTGCCTAATTGCCTGCTTAATTATCTGCATAATTGACTGCCAAATGATCTGCTTAATTGCCTGCCTTATTAACTGCCTAACTATCTGCTTAATTGCCTGCCTAATTAACTGCCTAATTAACTTCCCAATTGCCTGCCTAATTAACTGCTTAATTAACTGACCAATCGCCTGCCTAATTGACCGCCTAATTAACTGCCTAATAGCCTGCCTAATTACCTGCCAAATTGCCTGCCTGCCTAATTAACTGCTTAATTGCCTGCATATTTGCCTGCTTGCCTAATTGCCTGCTTGCCTAATTGCTTGCCTAATAACTGCATAATTGCCTGCTATATTACCTGCCTAATTGCCTGCCTAATTGCTTGACTAATAAACTGCCTTATTGCCTGCCTTATTGCCTGCTTAATTGCCTGCCTAATTGCCAGCCTAATTTACTTCCTAATTGCCTGCCTAATTGCCTGCCTAATTAACTGCCTAATTGCCTGCCTTATTATGTGCCTAATTGCCTGCCTAATTAACTGCCTAAGTGCCTGCCTAATTGCCTGCCTAATTAACTGCCCAATTGCCTGCCTAATTGACCGCTTAATTACTGCCTAAATGCCTGCTTAATTATCTGCCTAATTACCTGCCTAATTGCCTGCCTAATTGCCTGCCTATTTATCTGCTTAATTGCCTGCCTATATAACTGCCTAATAAACTGCCCAATTGCCTGCCTAAATAACTGCCTAATTAACTGCCCAATTGCCTGCCTAATTAACTGCCTAAGTGCCTGCCTAATTGCCTGCCTAATTAACTGCCTGATTGCCTTCTCATATATCTGCCTAATTGCCTGCCTAATTGCCTGCTTAATTGCCTGCCTAATTGCCTGCCTAAGTATCTGCTTAATTGCCTGCCTAATTAACTGCCTAATTATCTGCCTAATTGCCTGCCTAATCATCTGTTTAATTGCCTGCCTAATAGTCTGCTTAATTGCCAGCCTAATTAACTGCTTAATTAACTGCCTAATTAACTGCCTAATTGCCTGCCTAATTGACCGCCTAATTAACTGCCTAATTGCCTGCCTAATTGACCGCCTAATTAACTGCCTAATTGCCTGCTTAATTATCTGCCTAATTGCCTGCATAATTATCTGCTTAATTGCCTGCCTAATTAAATGCCTAATTATCTGCTTAAATGCCTGCCTAATTAACTGCCCAATTGCCTGCCTAAGTATCTGCCTAATTGCCTGCCTAAATATCTGCTTAATTGCTGGCCTAATTAACTGCCTAATTATCTGCTTAATTGCCTGCCTAATTAACTGCCTAATTAAATGCCCAATTGCCTGCCTAATTTACTGCCTAATTGCCTGCCTAATTGACCGCCTAATTAACTGCCTAATAGCCTGCTTAATTATCTGCCTAATTGCCTGCCTAATTATCTGCTTAATTGCCTGCCTAATTGCCTGCCTAATTAACTGCCTGATTGCCTGCTTAATTATCTGCCTAATTGCCTGCAAATTAACTCCCAAATTGCCTGCCTAATTGCCTGCCTAATTAACTGCCTGATTGCCTGCTTAATTATCTGCCTAATTGCCTGCAAATTAACTCCCAAATTGCCTGCCTAATTGCCTGCCTAATTAACTACCTAATTAACTGCACACTTGCCTGCCTAATTAACGGCCTAATTAAATGCCTAATTGCCTGCCTAATTAACTGCCTAATTGCCTGCTTAATTATCTGCCTATGTGCCTGCCTAATTATCTGCTTTATTGCCTGCCTAATTAAATGCCTAAATATCTGCCTAATTGCCATCCTAATTAACTGCCTAATTAACTGCCCAATTGCCTGCCTAATTAACTGCATAATTAACTGCCCAATTGCAGGCCTAAAAGACCGCCTAATTAGGTGCCTAATTGCCTGCCTAATTGCCTGCCTAATTATCTGCCTAATAGCCTGCATAATTGCCTGCCTTATTACCTGCCAAATTGACTGCCTTCCTAATAAACTGCTTAATTGCCTGCCTAATTGCCTGCCTGCCTAATTGCCTGTCTGCCTAATTGCCTGCCTGCCTAATTGCCTGCCTGTCTAATTGCTTGCCTAATTACTACCTAATTACCTGCCTAAATGCCTGTCAAATTAACTGCCTTATTGCCTGCCTATTTGCCTGCTTAATTGCCTTCCCGATTGCCTGCCTAATTGCCTGTCTAATTAACTGCCTTATTGCCTGCCCAATGGCCTGCCTAATTAACTGCACAATTTCCTGCCTAATTAACTGCCTAATTAAATGCCTAATTGCCTGCCTAATTGACCTTTTTATTAACTGCCTAATTGCCTGCTTAATTATCTGCCTAATTGCCTGCCTAATTATCTGGTTAATTGCCTGCCTAATTAACTGCCTAATCATCTGCTTAATTGCTTGCTTAATTAACTGCCTAATTAACTGCCCAATTTCCTGCCTAATTAACTGCCTAATTAACTGCCTAATTGCCTGCCTAATTGACCGCCTAATTAACTGCCTAATTGCCTGCTTAATTATCTGCCTAATTGCCTGCCTAAATATCTGCTTAATTTCTGGCCTAATTAACTGCCTAATTATCTGCTTAATTGCCTGCCTAATTAACTGCCTAATAAAATGCCCAATTGCCTGCCTAATTAACTGCATAATTAACTGCCAAATTGCCTGGCTAATTCACTGCCTAATTAACTGCTTAAGTGTCTGCCTAATTGCCTGCCTAATTAACTGCCTGATTGCCTGCTTAATTATCTGCCTTATTGCCTGCCTAATTAAATGCCTAATTGCCTGCCTAATTGCCTGCCTTATTAACTACCTTATTAAATTAACAATTGCCTGCCTAATTAACTGCCTAATTAAATGCCTAATTGCCTGTCTAATTAACCGCCTAATTAACTGCCTAATTGCCTGCCTAATTAACTGCCTAATTGCCTACCTAATAACCGCCTAATAAACTGCCTAATTGCCTGCTTAATTATCTGCCTAATTGCCTGCCTAATCATCTGCTTAATTGCCTCCTAATTAACTGCCTAATTATATGCTTAATTGCCTGCCTAATTAACTGCCTAATTAACTGACCAATTGCCTGCCTAATTGACCGCCTAATTAACTGCCTAATAGCCTGCCTAATTACCTGCCAAATAGCCTGCCTGCCTAATTAACTGCTTAATTGCCTGCTTATTTGCCTGCTTGCCTAATTGCCTGCTTGCCTAATTGCTTGCCTAATAACTGCATAATTGCCTGCTAAATTACCTGCCTAATTGCTTGCCTAATTGCTTGACTAATAAACTGCCTTATTGCCTGCCTTATTGCCTGCTTAATTGCCTGCCTAATTGCTAGCCTGATTTACTTCCTAATTGCCTGCCAAATTGCCTGCCTAATTAACTGCCTAATTGCCTGTTTTATTATGTGCCTAATTGCCTGCCTAATTAACTGCCTAATTGCCTGCCTAATTGCCTGCCTAATTAACTACCTAATTAACTGCACACTTGCCTGCCTAATTAACTGCCTAATTAAATGCCTAATTGCCTGTCTAATTAACCGCCTAATTAACTGCCTAATTGCCTGCTTAATTATCTGCCTAATTGCCTGCCTAATTAACTGCCTAATTGACTGCCTAATTGCCTGCCTAATTATCTGCCTAATTGCCTGCCTAATTAACTGCCTTATTAACTGCCTAATTGCCTGCCTAATTAACTGCCTAAGTGCCTGCCTAATTGCCTGCCTGATTAACTGCCTGATTGCCTTCTCATATATCTGCCTAATTGCCTGCCTAATTAACTGCCTATTTGCCTGCCTAAATGCCTGCCTAATTGCCTGCCTAATTATCTGCTTAATTGCCTGCCTAATAAACTGCCTAATTAACTGCCCAATTGCTTGCTTAATTAACTGCCTAATTAACTGCCCAAATGCCTGCCTAATTAACTGCCTAGTTAACTGCCTAAGTGCCTGCCTAATTGCCTGCTTAATACCCTGCTTAATTAACTGCCTAATTGCCTGTCTAATTATCTGCCTTATTGCCTGCCCAATTACCTGCCTAATTAACTGCCCAATTGCCTGCCTAATTAACTGCCTAATTAACTGCCTAAGTGCCTGCCTAATTGCCTGCCTAATTAACTGCCTAATTGCCTGCCTAATTGCCTGCCTACTTGCCTGCCTAATTATCTGCTTAATTTCCTGCCTAATTAACTTCCTTATTAAATGCCTATTTGCCTGTCTAATTAACTGCCTAATTAACTGCCCAATTGCCTGCCTAATTAACTGCCTAATTAACTGCCTAATTGCCTGCCTTATTGACCGCCTAATTGCCTGCTTAATTATCTGCCTAATTGCCTGCCTAATCATCTGCTTAATTGCCTGCCTAATTAACTGCCTAATAGTCTGCTTAATTGCCAGACTAATTAACTGCCTAATTAACTGCCTAATTGCCTGCCTAATTGAACGCCTAATTAACTGCCTAATTGCCTGCCTAATTGACCGCCTAATAAGCTGCCTAATTGCCTGCTTAATTATCTGCCTAATTGCCTGCCTAATTATCTGCTTAATTGCCTGCCTAATTAAATGCTGATTATCTGCTTAATTGCCTGCCTAATTAACTGCCCAATTGCCTGCCTAATTAACTGCCTAATTAACTGCCAAATGCCTGCCTTATTGACCGGTTAATTAACTGCCTAATTGCCTGCTTAATTATCTGCATAATTGACTGCCAAATGATCTGCTTAATTGCCTGCCTAATTAACTGCCTAACTATCTGCTTAATTGCCTGCCTAATTAACTGCCTAATTAACTTCCCAATTGCCTGCCTAATTAACTGCTTAATTAACTGACCAATTGCCTGCCTAATTGACCGCCTAATTAACTGCCTAATAGCCTGCTTAATTACCTGCCAAATTGCCTGCCTGCCTAATAAACTGCTTAATTGCCTGCATATTTGCCTGCTTGCCTAATTGCCTGCTTGCCTTATTGCTTGCCTAATAACTGCATAATTGCCTGCTATATTACCTGCCTAATTGCCTGCCTAATTGCTTGACTAATAAACTGCCTTATTGCCTGCCTTTTTGCCTGCTTAATTGCCTGCCTAATTGCCAGCCTAATTTACTTCCTAATTGCCTGCCTAATTGCCTGCCTAATTAACTGCCTAAATGCCTGCCTTATTATGTGCCTAATTGCCTGCCTAATTAACTGCCTAAGTGCCTGCCTAATTGCCTGCCTAATTAACTGCCCAATTGCCTGCCTAATTGACCGCTTAATTAACTGCCTAATTGCCTGCTTAATTAGCTGTCTAATTACCTGCCTAATTGCCTGCCTAATTGCCTGCCTATTTATCTGCTTAATTGCCTGCCTATATAACTGCCTTATTAACTGCCCAATTGCCTGCCTAATTAACTGCCTAATTAACTGCCCAATTGCCTGCCTAATTAACTGCCTAAGTGCCTGCCTAATTGCCTGCCTATTTAACTGCCTGATTGCCTTCTCATATATCTGCCTAATTGCCTGCCTAATTGCCTGCTTAATTGCCTGCCTAATTGCCTGCCTAATTATCTGCTTAATTGCCTGCCTAATTAACTGCCTAATTAAATGCCTAATTGCCTGTCTAATTAACTGCCTAATTAACTGCCCAATTGCCTGCCTAATTAACTGCCTAATTAACTTCCTAATTGCCTGCAATATTGACTGCCTAATCAACTGCCTAATTGCCTGCTTAATTATCTGCCTAATTGCATGCCTAATTATCTGCTTAATTGCCTGCCTAATTAACTGCCTAATTATCTGCTTAATTGCCTGAATAATTAACTGCCTTAGTAACTGCTCAATTGCCTGCCTAATTAACTGCCTAATTAACTGCCCAATTGCCTGCCTAATTGACCACCTAATTAACTGCCTAATTTCCTGTCTAATTAACTGCCCAATTAACTGCCCAATTGCCTGCCTAATTAACTGCCTAATTAACTGTTTAATTGCCTGCCTAATTGACCGCCTAATTAACTGCCTAATTGCCTGCCTAATTAACTGCCTAATAACTGCCTAATTGCCTGCCTAATTGCCTGCCTAATTAACTGCTTAATTGCCTGCCTAATTATCTGCTTAATTGCCTGCCTAATTAAATGCCTAATTATCTGCTTAATTGCCTGCCCAATTAACTGCACATTTGCCTGCCTAATTAACTGCTTAATTAAATGCCTAATTACCTGTTTAATTAACTGCCTAATTGCCTGCCTAATTGCCTGCCTAATTGCCTGCCTAATTGCCTGCCTAATTGCCTGCCTAATTGCCTGCATAATTAACTGCCTGATTGCCTGCTTAATTATCTGCCTAATTGCCTGCCTAATTAACTGCCTAATTGCCCGCCTAATTAAATACCTAATTAACTGCACAATTGCCTACTTAATTAACTGCATATTTAAATGCCTAATTTCCTGTCTAATAAACTACCTAATTAACTGCCCAATTGCCTGCCAAATTATCTGCCTAATTGCCTGCCTAATTAACTGCCTAATTAACTGCCTAATATCCTGCCTAATTGACCTCCTAATAAACAACCTGATTGCCTGCTTAATTATCTGCCTTATTGCCTGCCTAATTAACTGCCTAATTGCCTGCCTAATTGCCTAACTAATTAACTACCTAATTAACTGCACAATTGCCTGCCTAATTAACTGACTAATTAAATGCCTATTTGCATGTCTAATTAACTGCCCAATTGCCTGTTTAATTAACTGCCTAATTAACTGCCTAATTGCCTGCCTAATTGCCTGCCTAATTAACTGCCTGATTGCCTGCTTAATTATCTGCCTAATTGCCTGCCTAAATAATTGTCTAATTGCCCGCCTAATTAAATACCTAATTAACTGCACAATTGCCTGCCTAATTAACTGCCTATTTAAATGCCTAATTTCCTGTCTAATAAACTGCCTAATTAACTGCCCAATTGCCTGCCTAATTATCTGCCTAATTGCCTGCCTAATTAACTGCCTAATTAAATGCCTAATTTCCTGCCTAATTGACCTCCTAATAAACAACCTGATTGCCTGCTTAATTATCTGCCTTATTGCCTGCCTATTTAACTGCCTAATTGCCTGCCTAATTGCCTGCCTAATTAACTACCTAATTAATTGCCCAATTGCCTGCCTAATTAACTGCCTAATTACCTGCCAAATTGCCTGCCTAATTCACTGCCTAATTAAATGCTTAAGTGTCTGCCTAATTGCCTGCCTAATTAACTGCCTGATTGCCTGCTTTATTATCTGCCTTATTGCCTGCCTAATTAAATGCCTAATTGCCTGCCTAATTGCCTGCCTTATTAACTACCTTATTAAATGCACAATTGCCTGCCTAATTAACTGCCTAATTAAATGCCTAATTGCCTGTCTAATTAACCGCCTAATTAACTGCCTAATTGCCTGCCTAATTAGCTGCCTAATTAACTGCCTAATTGCCTGCCTAATAACCGCCTAATTAACTGCCTAATTGCCTGCTTAATTATCTGCCTAATTGCCTGCCTAATCATCTGCTTAATTGCCTGCCTAATTAACTGCCTAATTATATGCTTAATTGCCTGCCTAATTAACTGCCTAATTAACTGACCAATTATCTGCCTAATTGACCGCCTAATTAACTGCCTAATAGCCTGCCTAATTACCTGCCAAATAGCCTGCCTGCCTAATTAACTGCTTAATTGCCTGCTTATTTGCCTTCTTGCCTAATTGCCTGCTTGCCTAATTGCTTGCCTAATAACTGCATAATTGCCTGCTAAATTACCTGCCTAATTGCCTGCCTAATTGCTTAAATAATAAACTGCCTTATTGCCTGCCTTATTGCCTGCTTAATTGCCTGCCTAATTGCCAGCCTGATTTACTTCCTAATTGCCTGCCAACTTGCCTGCCTAATTAACTGCCTAATTGCCTGTTTTATTATGTGCCTAATTGCCTGCCTAATTAACTGCCTAATTGCCTGCCTAATTGCCTGCCTAATTAACTACCTAATTAACTGCACACTTGCCTGCCTAATTAACTGCCTAATTAAATGCTTAATTGCCTGTCTAATTAACCGCCTAATTAACTGCCTAATTGCCTGCTTAATTATCTGCCTAATTGCCTGCCTAATTAACTGCCTAATTGACTGTCTAATTGCCAGCCTAATTTCCTGCCTAATTATCTGCCTTATTGCCTGCCTAATTATCTGCCTTATTAACTGCCTAATTGCCTGCCTAATTAACTGCCTAAGTGCCTGCTTAATTGCCTGCCTGATTAACTGCCTGATTGCCTTCTCATATATCTGCCTAATTGCCTGCCTAATTAACTGCCTATTTGCCTGCCTAAATGCCTGCCTAATTGCCTGCCTAATTATCTGCTTAATTGCCTGCCTAATAAACTGCCTAATTAACTGCCCAATTGCTTGCTTAATTAACTGCCTAATTAACTGCCCAAATGCCTGCCTAATTAACTGCCTAGTTAACTGCCTAAGTGCCTGCCTAATTGCCTGCTTAATACCCTGCCTAATTAACTGCCTAATTGCCTGTCTAATTATCTGCCTTATTGCCTGCCCAATTGCCTGGCTAATTAACTGCCCAATTGCCTGCGTAATTAACTGCCTAATTAACTGCCTAAGTGCCTGCCTAATTGCCTGCCTAATTGCCTGCCTAATTGCCTGCCTACATGCCTGCCTAATTATCTGCTTAATTTCCTGCCTAATTAACTTCCTTATTAAATGCCTATTTGCCTGTCTAATTAACTGCCTAATTAACTGCCCAATTGCCTGCCTAATTAACTGCCTAATTAGCTGCCTAATTGCCTGCCTTATTGACTGCCTAATTGCCTGCTTAATTATCTGCCTAATTGCCTGCCTAATCATCTGCTTAATTGCCTGCCTAAATAACTGCCTAATAGTCTGCTTAATTGCCAGCCTAATTAACTGCCTAATTAACTGCCTAATTAACTGCCTAATTGCCTGCCTAATTGACCGCCTAATTAACTGCCTAATTGCCTGCCTAATTGACCGCCTAATTAACTGCCTAATTGCCTGCTTAATTATCTGCCTAATTGCCTGCCTAATTATCTGCTTAATTGCCTGCCTAATTAAATGCCTAATTATCTGCTTAATTGCCTGCCTAATTAACTGCCCAATTGCCTGCCTAATTAACTGCCCAATTGCCTGCCTAATTGACCGCCTAATTAACTGCCTAATTGCCTGCCTAATTAACTGCCTGATTGCCTGCCTTATTATCTGCCTAATTGCCTGCAAATTAACTCCCTAATTGCCTGCCTAATTGCCTGCCTAATTTACTACCTAATTAACTGCACACTTGCCTGCCTAATTAACGGCCTAATTAAATGCCTAATTGCCTGCCTAATTAACTGCCTAATTGCCTGCTTAATTATCTGCCTATGTGCCTGCCTAATCATCTGCTTTATTGCCTGCCTAATTAAATGCCTAAATATCTGCCTAATTGCCTTCCTAATTAACTGCCTAATTAACTGCCCAATTGCCTGCCTAATTAACTGCATAATTAACTGCCCAATTGCCGGCCTAAAAGACCGCCTAATTAGGTGCCTAATTGCCTGCCTAATTGCCTGCCTAATTATCTGCCTAATAGCCTGCATAATTGCCTGCCTTATTACCTGCCAAATTGACTGCCTTCCTAATAAACTGCTTAATTGCCTGCCTAATTGCCTGCCTGCCTAATTGCCTGTCTGCCTAATTGCCTGCCTGCCTAATTGCCTGCCTGTCTAATTGCTTGCCTAATTACTACCTAATTACCTGCCTAAATGCCTGTCAAATTAACTGCCTTATTGCCTGCCTATTTGCCTGCTTAATTGCCTTCCCGATTGCCTGCCTAATTGCCTGTCTAATTAACTGCCTTATTGCCTGCCCAATGGCCTGCCTAACTAACTGCACAATTTCCTGCCTAATTAACTGCCTAATTAAATGCCTAATTGCCTGCCTAATTGACCTTTTAATTAACTGCCTAGTTGCCTGCTTAATTATCTGCCTAATTGCCTGCCTAATTATCTGGTTAATTGCCTGCCTAATTAACTGCCTAATTATCTGCTTAATTGCCTGCCTAATTAACTGCCTAATTTACTGCCCAATTTCCTGCCTAATTAACTGCCTAATTAACTGCCCAATTGCCTGCCTAATTGACCGCCTAATTAACTGCCTAATTGCCTGCTTAATTATCTGCCTAATTGCCTGCCTAAATATCTGCTTAATTTCTGGCCTAATTAACTGCCTAATTATCTGCTTAATTGCCTGCCTAATTAACTGCCTAATTAAATGCCCAATTGCCTGCCTAATTAACTGCATAATTAACTGCCAAATTGCCTGCCTAATTCACTGCCTAATTAACTGCTCAAGTGTCTGCCTAATTGCCTGCCTAATTAACTGCCTGATTGCCTGCTTAATTATCTGCCTTATTGCCTGCCTAATTGCCTGCCTAATTGCCTGCCTTATTAACTACCTTATTAAATGCACAATTGCCTGCCTAATTAACTGCCTAATTAAATGCCTAATTGCCTGTCTAATTAACCGCCTAATTAACTGCCTAATTGCCTGCCTAATTAACTGCCTAATTAACTGCCTAATTGCCTGCCTAATAACCGCCTAATTAACTGCCTAATTGCCTGCTTAATTATCTGCCTAATTGCCTGCCTAATCATCTGCTTAATTGCCTGCCTAATTAACAGCCTAATTATATGCTTAATTGCCTGCCTAATTAACTGCCTAATTAACTGCCAGATTGCCTGCTTAATTATCTGCCTTATTGCCTGCCTAATTAAATGCCTAATTGCCTGCCTAATTGCCTGCCTTATTAACTACCTTATTAAATGCACAATTGCCTGCCTAATTAACTGCCTAATTAAATGCCTAATTGCCTGTCTAATTAACCGCCAAATTAACTGCCTAATTGCCTGCCTAATTAACTGCCTAATTAACTGCCTAATTGCCTGCATAATAACCGCCTAATTAACTGCCTAATTGCCTGCTTATTATCTGCCTAATTGCCTGCCTAATCATCTGCTTAATTGCCTGCCTAATTAACAGCCTAATTATATGCTTAATTGCCTGCCTAATTAACTGCCTAATTAACTGAACAATTGCCTGCCTAATTGACCGCCTAATTAACTGCCTAATAGCCTGCCTAATTACCTGCCAAATAGCCTGCCTGCCTAATTAACTGCTTAATTGCCTGCTTATTTGCCTGCTTGCCTAATTGCCTGCTTGCCTAATTGCTTGCCTAATAACTGCATAATTGCCTGCTAAATTACCTGCCTAATTGCCTGCCTAATTGCTTAAATAATAAACTGCCTTATTGCCTGCCTTATTGCCTGCTTAATTGCCTGCCTAATTGCCAGCCTGATTTACTTCCTAATTGCCTGCCAAATTGCCTGCCTAATTAACTGCCTAATTGCCTGTTTTATTATGTGCCTAATTGCCTGCCTAATTAACTGCCTAATTGCCTGCCTAATTGCCTGCCTAATTAACTACCTAATTAACTGCACACTTGCCTGCCTAATTAACTGCCTAATTAAATGCTTAATTGCCTGTCTAATTAACCGCCTAATTAACTGCCTAATTGCCTTCTTAATTATCTGCCTAATTGCCTGCCTAATTAACTGCCTAATTGACTGCCTAATTGCCAGCCTAATTGCCTGTTTAATTATCTGCCTAATTGCCTGCCTAATTAACTGCCTTATTAACTGCCTAATTGCCTGCCTAATTAACTGCCTAAGTGCCTGCCTAATTGCCTGCCTGATTAACTGCCTGATTGACTTCTCATATATCTGCCTAATTGCCTGCCTAATTAACTGCCTATTTGCCTGCCTAAATGCCTGCCTAATTGCCTGCCTAATTATCTGCTTAATTGCCTGCCTAATAAACTGCCTAATTAACTGCCCAATTGCTTGCTTAATTAACTGCCTAATTAACTGCCCAAATGCCTGCCTAATTAACTGCCTAGTTAACTGCTTAAGTGCCTGCCTAATTGCCTGCTTAATACCCTGCTTAATTAACTGCCTAATTGCCTGTCTAATTATCTGCCTTATTGCCTGCCCAATTACCTGCTTAATTAACTGCCCAATTGCCTGCCTAATTAACTGCCTAATTAACTGCCTAAGTGCCTGCCTAATTGCTTGCCTAATTAACTGCCTAATTGCCTGCCTAATTGCCTGCCTTATTGACCGCCTAATTGCCTGCTTAATTATCTGCCTAATTGCCTGCCTAATCATCTGCTTAATTGCCTGCCTAATTAACTGCCTAATAGTCTGCTTAATTGCCAGCCTAATTAACTGCTTAATTAACTGCCTAATTAACTGCCTAATTGCCTGCCTAATTGACCGCCTAATTAACTGCCTAATTGCCTGCCTAATTGGCCGCCTAATTAACTGCCTAATTGCCTGCTTAATTATCTGCCTAATTGCCTGCCTAATTATCTGCTTAATTGCCTGCCTAATTAAAGGCCTAATTATCTGCTTAATTGCCTGCCTAATTAACTGCCCAATTGCCTGCCTAATTAACTGCCCAATTGCCTGCCTAATTGACCGCCTAATTAACTGCCTAATTGCCTGCTTAATTATCTGCCTAATTGCCTGCCTAAATATCTGCTTAATTGCTGGCCTAATTAACTGCCTAATTATCTGCTTAATTGCCTGCCTAATTAACTGCCTAATTAAATGCCCAATTGCCTGCCTAATTAACTGCCTAATTGCCTGCCTAATTGACCGCCTAATTAACTGCCTAATTGCCTGCTTAATTATCTGCCTAACTGCCTGCCTAATTATCTGCTTAATTGCTTGCCTAATTAAATGCCTAATTATCTGCCTAATTGCCTGCCTAATTAACTGCCCAATTGCCAGCTTAATTTACTTCCTAATTGCCTGCCTAATTGCCTGCCTAATTAACTGCCTAATTGCCTGTTTTATTATGTGCCTAATTGCCTGCCTAATTTACTGCCTAATTGCCTGCCTTTTTGCCTGCCTAATTGCCTGCCTAATTGGCCGCCTAATTAACTGCCTAATTGCCTGCTTAATTATCTGCCTAATTGCCTGCCTAATTATCTGCTTAATTGCCTGCCTAATTAAATGCCTAATTATCTGCTTAATTGCCTGCCTAATTAACTGCCCAATTGCCTGCCTAATTAACTGCCCAATTGCCTGCCTAATTGACCGCCTAATTAACTGCCTAATTGCCTGCTTAATTATCTGCCTAATTGCCTGCCTAAATATCTGCTTAATTGCTGGCCTAATTAACTGCCTAATTATCTGCTTAATTGCCTGCCTAATTAACTGCCTAATTAAATGCCCAATTGCCTGCTTAATTAACTGCCTAATTGCCTGCCTAATTGACCGCCTAATTAACTGCCTAATTGCCTGCTTAATTATCTGCCTAACTGCCTGCCTAATTATCTGCTTAATTGCTTGCCTAATTAAATGCCTAATTATCTGCCTAATTGCCTGCCTAATTAACTGCCCAATTGCCAGCTTAATTTACTTCCTAATTGCCTGCCTAATTGCCTGCCTAATTAACTGCCTAATTGCCTGTTTTATTATGTGCCTAATTGCCTGCCTAATTTACTGCCTAATTGCCTGCCTTTTTGCCTGCCTAATTAACTGCCTGATTGCCTGCTTAATTATCTGCCTAATTGCCTGCAAATTAACTCCCTAATTGCCTGCCTAATTGCCTGCCTAATTAACTACCTAATTAACTGCACACTTGCCTGCCTAATTAACGGCCTAATTAAATGCCTAATTGCCTGCCTAATTAACTGCTTAATTGCCTGCTTAATTATCTGCCTATGTGCCTGCCTAATTATCTGCTTTATTGCCTGCCTAATTAAATGCCTAAATATCTGCCTAATTGCCTTCCTAATTAACTGCCTAATTAACTGCCCAATTGCCTGCCAAATTAACTGCATAATTAACTGCCCAATTGCCGGCCTAAAAGACCGCCTAATTAGGTGCCTAATAGCCTGCCTAATTGCCTGCCTAATTATCTGCCTAATAGCCTGCATAATTGCCTGCCTTATTACCTGCCAAATTGACTGCCTTCCTAATAAACTGCTAAATTGCCTGCCTAATTGCCTGCCTGCCTAATTGCCTGTCTGCCTAATTGCCTGCCTAATTGCCTGCCTGCCTAATGGCTTGCCTAATTACTACCTAATTACCTGCGTAAATGCCTGTCAAATTAACTGCCTTATTGCCTGCCTATTTGCCTGCTTAATTGCCTTCCCGATTGCCTGCCTAATTGCCTGTCTAATTAACTGCCTTATTGCCTGCCCAATGGCCTGCCTAATTAACTGCACAATTTCCTGCCTAATTAACTGCCTAATTAAATGCCTAATTGCCTGCCTAATTGACCTTTTAATTAACTGCCTAATTGCTTGCTTAATTATCTGCCTAATTGCCTGCCTAATTATCTGGTTAATTGCCTGCCTAATTAACTGCCTAATTATCTGCTTAATTGCCTGCCTAATTAACTGCCTAATTAACTACCCCATTTCATGCCTAAGTAACTGCCTAATTAACTGCCCAATTGCCTGCCTAATTGACCGCCTAATTAACTGCCTAATTGCTTGCTTAATTATCTGCCTAATTGCCTGCCTAAATATCTGCTTAATTTCTGGCCTAATTAACTGCCTAATTATCTGCTTAATTGCCTGCCTAATTAACTGCCTAATTAAATGCCCAATTGCCTGCCTAATTAACTGCATAATTAACTGCCAAATTGCCTGCCTAATTCACTGCCTAATTAACTGCTTAAGTGTCTGCCTAATTGCCTGCCTAATTAACTGCCAGATTGCCTGCTTAATTATCTGCCTTATTGCCTGCCTAATTAAATGCCTAATTGCCTGCCTAATTGCCTGCCTTATTAACTACCTTATTAAATGCACCATTGCCTGCCTAATTAACTGCCTAATTAAATGCCTAATTGCCTGTCTAATTAACCGCCAAATTAACTGCCTAATTGCCTGCCTAATTAACTGCCTAATTAACTGCCTAATTGCCTGCATAATAACCGCCTAATTAACTGCCTAATTGCCTGCTTATTATCTGCCTAATTGCCTGCCTAATCATCTGCTTAATTGCCTGCCTAATTAACAGCCTAATTATATGCTTAATTGCCTGCCTAATAAACTGCCTAATTAACTGACCAATTGCCTGCCTAATTGACCGCCTAATTAACTGCCTAATAGCCTGCCTAATTACCTGCCAAATAGCCTGCCTGCCTAATTAACTGCTTAATTGCCTGCTTATTTGCCTGCTTGCCTAATTGCCTGCTTGCCTAATTGCTTGCCTAATAACTGCATAATTGCCTGCTAAATTACCTGCCTAATTGCCTGCCTAATTGCTTAAATAATAAACTGCCTTATTGCCTGCCTTATCGCCTGCTTAATTGCCTGCCTAATTGCCAGCCTGATTTACTTCCTAATTGCCTGCCAAATTGCCTGCCTAATTAACTGCCTAATTGCCTGTTTTATTATGTGCCTAATTGCCTGCCTAATTAACTGCCTAATTGCCTGCCTAATTGCCAGCCTAATTGCCTGTTTAATTATCTGCCTAATTGCCTGCCTAATTAACTGCCTTATTAACTGCCTAATTGCCTGCCTAATTAACTGCCTAAGTGCCTGCCTAATTGCCTGCCTGATTAACTGCCTGATTGACTTCTCATATATCTGCCTAATTGCCTGCCTAATTAACTGCCTATTTGCCTGCCTAAATGCCTGCCTAATTGCCTGCCTAATTATCTGCTTAATTGCCTGCCTAATAAACTGCCTAATTAACTGCCCAATTGCTTGCTTAATTAACTGCCTAATTAACTGCCCAAATGCCTGCCTAATAAACTGCCTAGTTAACTGCTTAAGTGCCTGCCTAATTGCCTGCTTAATACCCTGCTTAATTAACTGCCTAATTGCCTGTCTAATTATCTGCCTTATTGCCTGCCCAATTACCTGCTTAATTAACTGCCCAATTGCCTGCCTAATTAACTGCCTAATTAACTGCCTAAGTGCATGCCTAATTGCCTGCCTAATTAACTGCCTAATTGCCTGCCTAATTGCCTGCCTTATTGACCGCCTAATTGCCTGCTTAATTATCTGCCTAATTGCCTGCCTAATCATCTGCTTAATTGCCTGCCTAATTAACTGCCTAATAGTCTGCTTAATTGCCAGCCTAATTAACTGCCTAATTAACTGCCTAATTAACTGCCTAATTGCCTGCCTAATTGACCGCCTAATTAACTGCCTAATTGCCTGCCCAATTGGCCGCCTAATTAACTGCCTAATTGCCTGCTTAATTATCTGCCTAATTGCCTGCATAATTATCTGCTTAATTGCCTGCCTAATTAAATGCCTAATTATCTGCTTAATTGCCTGCCTAATTAACTGCCCAATTGCCTGCCTAATTAACTGCCCAATTGCCTGCCTAATTGACCGCCTAATTAACTGCCTAATTGCCTGCTTAATTATCTGCCTAATTGCCTGCCTAAATATCTGCTTAATTGCTGGCCTAATTAACTGCCTAATTATCTGCTTAATTGCCTGCCTAATTAACTGCCTAATTAAATGCCCAATTGCCTGCCTAATTAACTGCCTAATTGCCTGCCTAATTGACCGCCTAATTAACTGCCTAATTGCCTGCTTAATTATCTGCCTAACTGCCTGCCTAATTATCTGCTTAATTGCTTGCCTAATTAAATGCCTAATTATCTGCCTAATTGCCTGCCTAATTAACTGCCCAATTGCCAGCTTAATTTACTTCCTAATTGCCTGCCTAATTGCCTGCCTAATTAACTGCCTAATTGCCTGTTTTATTATGTGCCTAATTGCCTGCCTAATTTACTGCCTAATTGCCTGCCTAATTGCCTGCCTAATTAACTGCCTGATTGCCTGCTTAATTATCTGCCTAATTGCCTGCAAATTAACTCCCTAATTGCCTGCCTAATTGCCTGCCTAATTAACTACCTAATTAACTGCACACTTGCCTGCCTAATTAACGGCCTAATTAAATGCCTAATTGCCTGCCTAATTAACTGCCTAATTGCCTGCTTAATTATCTGCCTATGTGCCTGCCTAATTATCTGCTTTATTGCCTGCCTAATTAAATGCCTAAATATCTGCCTAATTGCCTTCCTAATTAACTGCCTAATTAACTGCCCAATTGCCTGCCAAATTAACTGCATAATTAACTGCCCAATTGCCGGCCTAAAAGACCGCCTAATTAGGTGCCTAATTGCCTGCCTAATTGCCTGCCTAATTATCTGCCTAATAGCCTGCATAATTGCCTGCCTTATTACCTGCCAAATTGACTGCCTTCCTAATAAACTGCTAAATTGCCTGCCTAATTGCCTGCCTGCCTAATTGCCTGTCTGCCTAATTGCCTGCCTAATTGCCTGCCTGCCTAATTGCTTGCCTAATTACTACCTAATTACCTGCCTAAATGCCTGTCAAATTAACTGCCTTATTGCCTGCCTATTTGCCTGCTTAATTGCCTTCCCGATTGCCTGCCTAATTGCCTGTCTAATTAACTGCCTTATTGCCTGCCCAATGGCCTGCCTAATTAACTGCACAATTTCTTGCCTAATTAACTGCCTAATTAAATGCCTAATTGCCTGCCTAATTGACCTTTTAATTAACTGCCTAATTGCTTGCTTAATTATCTGCCTAATTGCCTGCCTAATTATCTGGTTAATTGCCTGCCTAATTAACTGCCTAATTATCTGCTTAATTGCCTGCCTAATTATCTGCCTAATTAACTACCCCATTTCATGCCTAATTAACTGCCTAATTAACTGCCCAATTGCCTGCCTAATTGACCGCCTAATTAACTGCCTATTTGCTTGCTTAATTATCTGCCTAATTGCCTGCCTAAATATCTGCTTAATTTCTGGCCTAATTAACTGCCTAATTATCTGCTTAATTGCCTGCCTAATTAACTGCCTAATTAAATGCCCAATTGCCTGCCTAATTAACTGCATAATTAACTGCCAAATTGCCTGCCTAATTCACTGCCTAATTAACTGCTTAAGTGTCTGCCTAATTGCCTGCCTAATTAACTGCCAGATTGCCTGCTTAATTATCTGCCTTATTGCCTGCCTAATTAAATGCCTAATTGCCTGCCTAATTGCCTGCCTTATTAACTACCTTATTAAATGCACAATTGCCTGCCTAATTAACTGCCTAATTAAATGCCTAATTGCCTGTCTAATTAACCGCCAAATTAACTGCCTAATTGCCTGCCTAATTAACTGCCTAATTAACTGCCTAATTGCCTGCATAATAACCGCCTAATTAACTGCCTAATTGCCTGCTTATTATCTGCCTAATTGCCTGCCTAATCATCTGCTTAATTGCCTGCCTAATTAACAGCCTAATTATATGCTTAATTGCCTGCCTAATTAACTGCCTAATTAACTGACCAATTGCCTGCCTAATTGACCGCCTAATTAACTGCCTAATAGCCTGCCTAATTACCTGCCAAATAGCCTGCCTGCCTAATTAACTGCTTAATTGCCTGCTTATTTGCCTGCTTGCCTAATTGCCTGCTTGCCTAATTGCTTGCCTAATAACTGCATAATTGCCTGCTAAATTACCTGCCTAATTGCCTGCCTAATTGCTTAAATAATAAACTGCCTTATTGCCTGCCTTATTGCCTGCTTAATTGCCTGCCTAATTGCCAGCCTGATTTACTTCCTAATTGCCTGCCAAATTGCCTGCCTAATTAACTGCCTAATTGCCTGTTTTATTATGTGCCTAATTGCCTGCCTAATTAACTGCCTAATTGGCTGCCTAATTGCCTGCCTAATTAACTACCTAATTAACTGCACACTTGCCTGCCTAATTAACTGCCTAATTAAATGCTTAATTGCCTGTCTAATTAACCG